>NC_085988.1:77242328-77339828 GCF_030014385.1 Trichomycterus rosablanca
GTGATAAGTAGCTGATTCTGAATGAACTCGTCTTCAAGATGAACGTGTTGTAACGCATTTGTAGTCAATGAAAGGTTAACACAACTGTACATATTTGACCATTTAATTTTTGACATTTTAGGGGAAGCTGAGCTTCCCTTGCAATCTTAGAGAAATCGTCACTGATATATATATATATATATAAAACCAGGTATTGGTAGTTATGGCACTGTGTGCAGGTGCCAAGTCCTGTTGGAAAATGAAATCTGCATCTCCATAAAGTTGGTCAGCAGCAGGAAGCATGAAGTGCTCTAAAACTTCCTGGTAGACGGCTGCGTTGACCTTGGACCTCAGAAAACACAGTGGACCAGCACCAGCAGATGACATGGCACTCCAAACCATCACTGACTGTGGAAACTTTACACTGGACCTCAAGCAACATGGATTCTGGAATTACTGAAATAAATCAACTTTTTCATGATATTCTAATTTTATGACCAGCACCAGTATAAACACTACAGCTCAAAAGTTTGGGATCACTGTGAAATTTTCTTGTTTTCAGTGGAAACACACATGAGATTAGGAAATATAGCAAATAAACAGGACATGCAGACATTGTCAGAGTAAGACATTTTTATTTTAATGGAAATGATGACTGAATGATTTTGCCTTCATCAAAAAAGCCACCTTTTGCAGCAATTACAGCCTGGCAGACCCTAGGCATTCTAGCTGTCAGTTTTTCGAGGTAATCTGATGTGATTTCACCCCATGCTTCCTGGAGCATCTCCCATAACATGGATTGGCTTGATGCAGTCTTCCTCCGTACCATACAGTCCAGTTGCTCCCACAACAGCTCAATAGGGTTCAGATCTGGAGACTGTGCTGGCCACTCCATTACAGTCAGAATTCTGGCTGACTCCTTATTTTTTAAATATTGCTGACACATTTTGGAGGTGTGTTTGGGGTCATTATCCTGTTGTAGGATGAAATTGGCCCCAATCAAGTGCTGTCCACAGGGTATGGCATGGCGTTGCAAAATCTTGTGGTAGCCACCTTCTTCAAAATCCCTTCCACTCTATATAAATTTCCTATTTTACCACCTCCAAAGCATCCCCAGACCATCACGCTGCCTCCACCATGCTTGACAGATGGCATTAAGCATTGGTCTTGCATCTTTTCATTGTTCCTGCACCTCACAAATGTTTTTCTGTTTGATCCAAAGACCTCAAACTTGGACTCATCTGTCCACAACACCTTCTTCCAATCTTCCAGTGTCCAATGTCTTTTCTCTTTGGCCCATCGCAGTCTTTTCTTTTTATTGGCCAGTGTGAGGTATGGCTTTTTCTTGGTAATTCTGCCATGAAGTCCAGCATCCTTAGGTCACCTCTTCACCATTGATGCTGACACTGGTGTTTGACCGGTTCCATTTAGTGCAGCTGTCAGTTGACAACCTGTGAGTCTTTGTCTCAAACTGCACAGTCTAAGATATTTATCTTCTTGCACAGTTGTGCATCAGGGCCTCCCACTCCTTTTTCTGTCCTTGTTAGAGCCAGTTTGTGCTACTCTCTGAAGGGAGTAGTTAACAGCATGGTAAGATATTTTAAGTTTCTTTGCAATATCTCGCATTGAGTAGCCTTCCTTTCTTAACACGACAATAGACTGACGAGTCTCCAAAGAAAGTTGTTTCTTTCTGGCCATTTTGAGCCTGTAAGCAAGCCAACAACTGCTGATGCTTCAGATACCAAACTAACCTGGAATGTCGTGCTCTCTTTTATGTTCCCTTATTAGTATAAAGTTTTTCAGCTGTGCAACAAAACTGAAAAAGGGTTTCCTAACAATCAATTAGCCTAATAACATTCTTAACTTGGATTGGCAGCCATACCAGGAGATTAAGGCAGAGCACTGAGAATTGCTGATAATAGGACTATATGCAAACTAGGCCTCTATACAAAAATAGGCTTTAATGCAAACATTTTCATTCTTTAAAAATCATCTGATACATTTAAATTAATTATGTAATGGACTAAATTGTTTGTGAATTGCATGAAAATGTGTTTTTCTTTGGAAAAGAGGGAAATTTGCAAGTGATCCCAAACTTTTGAGCGGTAGTATATATATATATATACACACCAGTGGCGGCTGCTTGTCTTTGAAAGAGGGGAAGCTCATTGTCGGCTTACATCATAAAATTTGTCAATTTATTTATATATAAATGTATCAATTCTCCCCTTTGTTAGTTTTCAAGAAAATGGCATGAAATGGGTTGCAGTTTGTCTTCCGACAAAATCCGCGATGGTACTGAAGCTCCCAGCGACAGCTGTCAATCAAAACGGGATTCAGCCTTTCGACTGATCCTCCAATCATCTTGCAGAAGCTCAGCGTCCAGACCCGCCCACAGCTCTATTCACCCCCAGAGACGCTCAGCGTCCGGGGACGGGACAAAATCGTGGCATTTATCCAATGACCGGCGAGTTTCGAAGTCCCGCCCATGCAGCCCCATAGAAGCAAAGAGACGCTCAGCGTCTGCGGGTAAATGCATTGACGCTCCGGGAATGTATGAGTTAAGTTAACAAAATTTGTGATAAGTAGCTGATTCTGAATGAACTCGTCTTCAAGATGAACGTGTTCTAACGCATTTGTAGTCAATGAAAGGTTAACACAACTGTACATATTTGACCATTTAATTTTTGACATTTTAGGGGAAGCTGAGTTTCCCTTGCAATCTTAGAGAAATTGTCACTGATATATATATATATATATATATATATATTGAACAACCACCATGTGCTCTCAGCCTTTCTTTCTTTTCTGCTTTTTTTTTTTCATTTTTCATTTCATTATAATCAACAGTTTTATCCTGGCCAGGATCGCTGCAGGTCCTGTTCGGCCGGAAAGGCTAGGTCACCAGTTCACCACAGGCTTTGGCCAATTCACCGTACCCTATCTTGTCTGATAGCATTATTAGTGGGCTATTACAATATATCGCTGCACCACTGGATTGCCACTCGAATGCCCACTGTTTTCCCATCATATTTTTCAATTCTCTGCAGTTTTGCTCTCTGAACTTTTCCTTCTATGTATGACCGTCACATCGGATTGCAAGTGATCCCTCATTTCTGTGCACTATTCGGTGCAATGTGTAGGTGGCCTCGCTCTACATCTGTAGTCTTCCTTCCATTTATTGGATTGTAAGATTGAAGGTTGAGCTCCACAGAACTGCTTAGTCACACGGAAGACTGTCCTCTGGAGTTTCATCTAGATTGCCCAAGCACCTGAATTGCTTAGCGTACTGCAACCTCAGCAAGGACTCTCTCTCTCTCTCTCTCTCTCTCTCTCTCTCTCTCTCTCTCTCTCGTTCTTCCTCCCTCCCCCTCGCGTTCATCTCACCGGCTCCTGAAGCTGCCGTAGTAGCTTTCTGCTGCTGTCATTGCTATAAATATCCTCGCCCCTCTCCCTCCTTTTCTTTCTGTCGGGACGTAAGGGACAGGACAAGCTAGGATGACACTCCCGGCCTGCAGAGCTCCCCTGCTTCAGCGGTGACCGGGAGCTGCTCAGTTTTTCTTCTGCCTTCGTCCTCTCTCTCTCTCTCTCTCTCTCTCTCTCTCTCTCTCTCTCTGCGGGTTTGTGGGGGCATGGCGGCCGAGGGGAGATGCTCCTGTGTTGCTGGTGGTGCCTGAGGCCGGAGAGGCTGGAGAGAGTGCTGAGTACCGACACCACGCAACCTGATCAATGGGAGCGAGGCGTGCACTGCAACCAGAGGTCTGCTGCAAAGCCATGTGCTCTCTCTCTCGACCCTTGATACGGAAGGACAAAGCTAGTTGTTCAGATTTTGCATTTAATGTTTGGGCTTTGCTTGGGATCAGTTCAGGCTTATGTTATTTTGGTCCTGCTTCAGTAAACTTAGTCAGCCTTTATTTTTTGTAAAGATGCGGCAGATTCTTTCACAATCTGTTCTGATTGTTTGAATTGGTCATGCTGCACACTTCTTATTCTTCTGTTTCTCTCTTTTCTACTGCAGTGTGAAGAACTCTAGCTATAGCGTTTCACCATACCCAGCCTTCAACAACTATGATTACACGGAACAGAGCAGGCAGAGTGAGAAAGCAGGCCTGTGTGGCCTCTCCAACCTGGGCAACACCTGCTTCATGAACTCTGCTACACAGGTAGGACCTGCGTTCAGCTCCTCAATATCTACCAACACTGCTATTTTGGGGAGGTCGTTCATCAATGCATTGTATTTTACACTCATTGAGCCCTTTATTAGGTACACCTACACCTACACCCATCAGCCATAACATTAAAACCACCTCCTGGTTTCTACACACACTGTCCGTTTTATCAGCTTCACTTACCACATAGAAGCACTTTGTAGTTCTACACTTACTGACTGTAGTCCATTTATTTCTCTACATATCTTTTTAACCTGCTTTCACCCTGTTCTTCAATGGTCAGGACCCCCACAGGACTGTTTGAGTTGGTCATCTTCTAGACCTTCATCAGTGGTCAGAGGACGCTGCCCACAGGGAGCTGTTGGCTGGATATTTTTAGTTGGTGGACTTTTTTTTTCAGACCAGCAGTGACAGTGAGGTGTTTAAAAACTCCAGCAGCATTGCTGTGTCTTATCCACTCATACCAGCACAACACAAACTAACACACCACCACCATGTCAGTGTCACTGCAGTGCTGAGAATGATCCATTACCCAAATAATACCTGCTCTGTAGTGGTCCTGTGGGGGTCCTGACCATTGAAGAACAGGGTGAAAGCAGGCTAAAAAAGTATGTAGTAAAACAGATGGACTACAGTCAGTAATTGTAGAACTACAAAGTGCTCCTATATTGTAAGTGGAGCTGATAAAATGCACAGTGAGTGTAGAAACAAGGAGGTGGTCATAATGTTATGTCTGATCAGTGTATATAGTATGTATTTTCTATGGTCCACCTTCCATACAGATGAACTTTGTCGGTATACTGTCACTGACTATAGCCCATCTCTTGCTCTGAACACTATGTCAACTACCTGTACCCTGTTTAACAATAAAATTGGACTCCGTAATACTTCCACTAACCAGAATATGTTTGAACAATGGACCATTTTTAGCACTGAAATAACACTATGGTGGCACTGTGGCTCGGTGGGTAGCACTGTCGCCTCACAGCAGGAAGGTCCTGGGTTCGATCCCCAGGTGGGGCGGTCCGGGTCCTTTCTGTTTGGAGTTTGCATGTTCTCTCCATGTTCACGTGGGTTTCCTCCGGGTGCTCGGGTTTCCTCCCACAGTCCAAAGACATGCAAGTGAGGTAAATCAGAGATACTAAAGTGTCCATGACTGTGTTTGATGTAAACTTGTGAACTGATGAACCTTGTGTAACAAGTAACTACCGTTCCTGTCATGAATGTAACCAAAGTGTAAAACACGACGTTAAAATCCTAATAAACAAACAAACTTTGTAGTATGTGTTTGTCTGAGTGTAGCAGGTGCAGCAGTGTTGCTGGGATTATTTAATGCTGTTTAGGCTTTTTTTGCATTTTTTTCCCAATCTAGTCATATCCAATCACCTGATTGCATTATGCTTTCTCTCTTCTGATGCTGACCTCCACTCCTGACAGAGTAGAGCCGAGACTGACACACGCCCCCTCCGACACGTGTGCAGTAGCCAACTGCATCTTTTCACCTGCACGAGACCAGCTCATATGGGGTTCAGCTTTGTGTACGGAGAGCCACACCCTGATCAACGCATTATCCCTCGATTCTGTGCAGGCGCCATCAATCAGACAGCAGAGGTCATTATTTAATCAGTTATGAGGTTTATCTGGCTTCCCACCCTGTATGTACAATAAGCCGATTATTGTTCATGTAGGCGCCCAGCAAAGCGGGATGGCAGAGTTTCGAACCGACGAGTTTGAAATGTCAGCTCTGGTGTGCTAGCGTGTTTTACCGCTGTACCACCTGAGTGCCCCGTTTAGACTTTATTATTAGGAACACATTACCTGTTATCTCTGGTTGTAGGTGTATAGTTCAAGACCAGAGCTGTTTTCTATTCGTTTAACTCTCTTATATATTTTCTTCCTTTCCCAATATTGACATTAAGGTATTTAAAAATCCCAACAACACCGCTGCACCTGATACACTCACACTATATCATTACCATGTTGGTGTCATTGCATTTATGAGACTGCTCCTCCACCCAAATAACATTTGGTCAGTGTGGGTCCTATAGAAGTTCTTTTCAGCTGATAAATGGGGAACAATGGGGTGACAGGGTATACAAAGCAACAGATAGTCTACAGGCAGTAATTGCATACCCACACAATTCATCATATTGGTAGGTGGCGCTCATAAGCCCTCCATTCCTCTGGGAAGAGAGTCCACAAGATTTTGAAATACCTTTGAAATTTGTGTCCGTTTAGTCAAAAGAGCCTTCGTAAGGTCAGGCGTTGATGTTCAACTACAAGACTTGGCCTACAATTGTTGTTTTGTATCATCCCAAAGGTTTACGTTAATAAGATTAGGGATTTCTGCAGCCCACTGAAGTTCCTCCACACCAAACTCATGAAGTCTTACACGTCACATCCTGTTTGAAATCTTTTGGTTTTGCAGCCTTTCAGACATGTGCAAGTGTTTATTGGTGGTTTCTGTTTGTGAAGGCAGTTAAACACTTGTTTTTTTTTTTTTTTTAGATACAGTGGTACCTTGTAACTCAACGTTTCTTAAACTCAAAATCTTTGAAACTTAACGCCCTTTGTTGAGAATTTGTACCCTTAAACTTAACGTTTACCTTAAACTCCACGTGTTCAGCTTTTTTTTTTTTTTTTTTTTTTTAATCAAATTAACAATGAACAGCTGCTTTGTTCAGCGCTTGGCTTGAGCGGTGCAGTAAGATGTCATCAAAGTGTGAATATGAGACAAATCTGCATTTGTGTGGAATAACTGTCAAATCCACTCTGAAAGCTCCACATGTATCTGTGTTCATGTAGATTTTCTTGATTTCTCGAGGTACTCAGAATCCAGCTCTGGTTGCAGCGTGTCTTTTTACCGCTGCGCCACCTGAGCGGCTCTTATCTGGATTTTCCTCACTGTTTCACTTTTAAACTTGTGTTACAAGTCGGGGTGCTGAGAAATTGTAAGAATCAGCTTTTCAGAGAGAGTCTAAAACGCTTATCGATAAAAAAAAAAAGCTTAACGTAACAACAGAACGATACAGAAACACTAAACCTCTCTTTATTATTACTGCTCATAAGATCTTTCCACAAATGAAACTCCTCGCTTGTTTTAGTACAGTGTTTCAGTGTTTTTTTTATTATATATTTGTTTATTTTCAGTGTATAAGTGTAAAAAACAACTCTTATTTTACATTAGTCTAAAATATATGCACTTCCACGGGACCATGGAACACATTAACAGGTTTTCTAAACATCCTTATGGAAAAAATACCTTGAAATTCAACGCCGCTCCCAGAACCAACTGATGTTGAGTTTCAAGGTACCACTGTATTTTAGTTTGATCAAATATGCAGTGGAATTAATTTACACATTTACAGACATGTGCTTTAATAAATTAAATTGTTGTCTCTAGAACAGCTCACTGCAGAACCAGTGCTAAACACTAGATTTGCTTTTAGCCTTTTTCTATAAAAGCAAAATTCATCTGATTTCTTCATTTAGCGAGAATAGGTACTAATGTAGGTCTCATGAAAAGCAAAATGACCTAAAGCGAGTGTTCAAAAAGCACAGAATACATGTATACCTCTGTCATTTACCCAGGGGTGCCCATATTGTTGCATTCTGTTGTAAAATGATTTTTGTTTGTTACATTGTTGTAACCCAATTATGTTTTAGCAAAAGGATAATTGGGATGTTGTGGTGGTGGTAGGTGGATCCTAACTGGAAGCCTGCTGAGGCTTTGTAGTGGTGTGTTGATGGCCCTCGCAGCAGCTGACATAATTGGACAGTTTGTACTGGGTGTCTGGAGACTTTATTTGCTTGCAGTTTCTCACTATATTTTTTTATGTTCTGCAGTGCTTGAGTAATATTCCTCCCCTCACTGAGTACTTCCTAAAGGACAAGTATCAAGATGAGCTGAATGAGGACAACCCTTTAGGAATGAAAGGAGAGATCGCGAAGGCTTATGCTGAGCTTATCAAACAGCTATGGTCTGGCAAATACAGCTATGTCACCCCAAGACCTTTTAAGGTAAGTGTAGTAGAATATAAATTTTATATGGGTTTAGAGCTTTTTCTTACTGTATTGTACTCACTGGTTTCCCAGGTTAAACTGGTTGGCCAGTTTTTCTTTACACCTCAGTTTTAAGTAAATCAACAGCAAAATAGCAGTGGGACCTGGTTATCTGTATGTACTCACTGGTTATCCTTGGTTAAACTGGTTGGCCATGCAAGAGAGGTGAATTGGAGATACTAAATTGTCCAAGACTGTTCGATACAACCTTGTGAACTGATAACCCTTGTGTAATGAGTAACTACCGTTCCTGTCATGAATGTAACCAAAAGTGTAAAACATGACGTTAAAATCCTAATAAACAAACAAACAAACAAGTCAAGTTCTGTAGTCACTGGATTTTTTTAATAATAATAATTTTTTTTTTACCATTTTACAATCAAGGGCAGATTTCTCTTTGTCAAGACAACATTTAGTAATTCTAATTTTAAACAGTAAGAAATTCAAAACATGATCTGATAGTTTGCTCGACTATAAATACTTGGACTTGCAGGATTGTTTTCTTTGCTAAAAAAAAGTTAAGCTGCTCCTCCAACACACCCCTTTGCATTCTGTTTTGTCTGTTCAGACCCAAGTGGGCCGATTTGCCCCTCAGTTCTCAGGCTATCAGCAGCAGGACTCCCATGAGTTGTTGGCTTTCCTGCTGGACGGCCTGCATGAGGATCTGAACCGCATTAGGAAAAAGCCTTACATCCAGCTCAAAGATGCAGACGGAAGGCCAGACAAGGTACCGTAACATCTGTCTCCTTACAATTTTTCTTTTGATGCATGCCATTAGATGCAATTACTTGATGTCATCAAAGCTAAATGAGAATTTAGAAAAATGACTGAACTGTTAAGCACTGATGAGCCAAAATATTCGGACCCTTTCCCCAAAAAACTGCCTGGCAATTCCTAATTTGTAATTATAACTGCATGGTCACTGATATATTAAGACTGAATTTAGGTACATGTAGTTCCTCACTGTGCCCATGCTAATTTCTTTTACACGATCAAGTGCACTGGACATTCAAGCAATAAGAGAAGGATGGCTGGGCATGTGGGTATTGTTTATTGATGTGGGAAATGGCACTAGGATGCCAGTTTGATCCACTTTGGAACATACAGAAGCCGAAGGACCTTCTGGTAATGTCCTGGTACCAGCTAAAACAGCGTTCCTTCAGATGTCTTGTGGAGTCCTTGTCTCAGCAAATCAGAGCTCGTTTGACAGCATGTTGGATGGGTGGTCCCAGTGTTTTGGCTCATCAGTACACATGCATAAACAGACTTGGCTAGCCTGTATTAGGTTCTGTGATAAGCACATTTGTATGTAAGGTTAGTCTACTACTCTGCAACTCTGTATAAAATGCAAACATACGTAGGTTTCCACGTTCCAAAAGTAATAACTGTTTTTAGGTTTAAATACTTTCATTAAGATAAAGTTCATACTAAATCCAAGTGCTAAATTTTCAGGTAGTAGCTGAAGAGGCTTGGGAGAATCACATCAAGAGAAACAACTCCATCATTGTAGACATTTTTCACGGCCTTTTCAAGTCCACCCTGGTGTGTCCTGTCTGCTCGAAGGTCTCTGTGACCTTCGACCCTTTCTGCTACTTAACACTGCCTCTCCCAATGAAGAAGGAACGAACACTGGAGGTGTACCTGGTGCGACTAGACCCCCTAACAAAACCCATGCAGGTAGATAAATGCAGTGCACACATTACTCAAAACCTTCACAGCTGTAAGTCTGAACACACTTCTGATATGTAGGTTTACTGGGGATTACAGACTGTCACTTGAACAACACTTTAGGGCAACAATTCAGGGCCCTTCTAAATTCATGGGAAAATGTGCTTTTATGTGTAATTCCATGGATCTTGTTATTCAAAAATCACAGATTTCAGTGATTGTTAAAGAAAAGTGCCACATTTCACAGTAGTCATTTAATAGACTACAGAGAGATGATCACATGTGTAGAGAAGCACACTTTTTCATTTATTATGGAATCCCCCAAAGGGACAAAATGCTCTTAATACGTAAACACACATCAAACATTGTCAGCACGCTACACCACAGAAAAGTCTCTTACATTAACTTAATTACAGTATGATTGCCACGACCGCCTCATATTGCATATTGTGCCTCATATTTCATATGCTACGCGAATGAAAAATGTTATCATAAAAAATGGTAAAACCCAAACCTTAAATTTTGAATTTCACAACAAATAGTTTAGGTTTAGGTAGGGCCTCAGTTATAGCCACTGTACCTTGAGTTTTGGCTCAAACTTGACTTTTTTGTTCTCAGCTCGGAAAGGTTTTGAGATCCATTCGGATTTAAGTCACACAGACCAGCAGACTGTGAGTGTCTGTCCAGAGTGAACTGAAGGTTAAAGTCCAATCACCCTCGTTATGCTTTTTATTTGTTAAAATTGTATGTTTTGTAATATGTTTATTTAATCTGTTTTTAATTAACCCAGTTATTTTCTAGGCCATATGTGAAAAATAAATGATCCTGTTAAATCTGGTTTCTTTCAAGTTTTCTTTTTGTAATATTTAGGGAGTTTTCACTTACCACTGTTGCTCTCAGCTTGCTCATTAGGGGTTTTTGTTCCCTTGTTTTATTCTTTTAATTTTCATCAACTGCATTATTCTGGTCTCGGCAGGTCCGGTCTACCAGGGAACACTGGGTACAAAGCAGGAATACCCTGGACAGAGTGCTTGAGTTTCCCCAGACATAGCCAATTATGTCTGTGTATAGACACCCGATAGCACAGCTGAGATCTGGGTCCGGGATCCAATCACTTCTTCTGTTCCTAGAATCTGTAAAGTTGTTTTGAGACGATGTCCTCTGTAAAAAAAGCACTATACAGTACAAGTAAATTAGAAATGAATTGGATTACCTGCAGACTAGCACTTGACGGTGCAGGTTCAGGCAAAGTTACACTATAATTTCTAAAAATCCTTTATGGGCTTTTTTTTTAAAAATACAGAACATTTGACCAGACTGGCTGATAGAAAAATTTATCTGACTTAAGGTTTGTGTTTGTGTTCCAGTATAAGCTGACGGTGCCTAAAGTCGGCAGCATCTCAGACCTCTGTGCCTCTCTTTTGGCCCTGTCTGGAGTATCTGCAGATAAGGTAAACAATCGGATGCTCTGCTCAGACTCTTTTTGGTAAATAAAATGTTGCTAAAAATAACTGCAGGTGATTTTGTTGTGTCTGAGTAGATGATTGTCACGGATATCTACAACCACCGGTTCCACAGAATTTTTGCCTCTAATGAGAACCTGAGCAGTATAATGGAAAGGGATGACATCTATGTGTAAGCATTTTTTTATTTATTTGTGTGTTTCTGACATTTTAACAGCATAAAAGTATTAAATCAAGGTTAATAACTAATGAAAAAACTTTGTTAAATTGTGCATCATCACAACCAATCTGTGCTTTATTAATTAAAAAGCAGTGTGATTGTGAACGTGGCAGTTCTGATGAACAGTACGTACAGTAAACAGAACTAAGTCAGCTTTTATGTTATTCAAGTGGATTAACAAAGCAGCCATATGCCACTGTGGTTTGAAGGAATCTAAATCACACTGGCTGTGAACATTCATGATTGGCTCTATAATAGAAATACTAGTAATCCACGGTTATGGCAGGATCAAAAGAGTGTACATAACTAAAAACGTATCATTTAAATAGATTATTAGATATAATTAAGGACTCGAGTGGTGCCACTGTGAATTGCACTAGTTCACTACCGCTAGGATCCGAGGTTCAAATCCCCAGTGTTGCTATTGGCCAGTCTGGTGCTTACATACAGACATGATTGGCTGTGTCTGAGAGCGAGAGGGATGGCCCAGGTCCCATGATGGATTGTGTTCTGTCCAGGGTGTATTACTGCCTTGCGCCCAGTGATTCTGTCTCAAGTGTGACCAGATAAAGCGATAGAAAAACATTAAAATGAAATAGAAATTGTATTATTGGTTAAATGTATGGCTAAAATGAAAACCGCTTTTGTACTGGCTGTGCCATTGTTTCCTCTGTAGTGAGGCCAATTACCTTTCTGCTGCGCTACCTTGAGTGTCACCCAGTGTCCACATTTGCTTCTTTGATGCTTGGTTTTTACCACTTAAATCCAGCATTACAAAAAATATGGCATATCGACTAGTGATGTGGCTCAGTGGGTAGCACTGTCGCCTCACAGCAAGAAGGTCCTGGGTTCGATCCCCAGGCGGGGCGGTCCGGGTCCTTTCTGTGCGGAGTTTGCATGTTCTCCCCGTGTCTGCGTGGGTTTTTTCCAGGAGTGCCGGTTTCCTCCCACAGTCCAAAAACATGCAGTCAAGTTAATTGGAGACACTGAATTGCCCTGTAGGTAAATGGGTGTGTGTAGGTAAATGGGTGTGTGTTTGTCTGCCCTGCGATGGACTGGCGCCCCATTTAGGGTGTTACTGTGTGCCTTGCGCCCATTGAAAAGCTGGGATAGGCTCCAGCTGGGATTTTATCCTCTCACAGCTCCACATGATGACACTGCAGAGCGTTTTTGTCTAAACTAAAATCTATTTCATACAAAACTGCATGTGAATAAACCGTCAATACTGTCAGTATCGTCAGCAGTGTTTATTATTTTGAACTGAGCAATCAGTGGCACAGTCAGCATGTATATAATGCGACAGGCTCAAAGGCACGGGGGGGCGGCGCGGTGGCTCAGTGGGTAGCACTGTCGCCTCACAGCAAGAAGGTCCTGGGTTCGATCCCCAGGTGGGGTGGTCCGGGTCCTTATTGTGTGGAGTTTGCATGTTCTCTCCGGGTGCTCCGGTTTCCTCCCACAGTCCAAAGACATGCAAGAGAGGTGAATTGGAGATACAAAATTGCCCATGGCTGTGTTCGACATAACCTTGTGAACTGATGAACCTTGTGTAGCGAGTACCTACCGTTTCTGTCATAAATGTAGAAAAAGTGTAAAACATGACGTTAAACAAACAAAGGCACGGGTGAGCGGCATTGTGCGGCCAGCCTGCTGCTGAACAAACTGCAAAACAATTATCGTGTTGCTCAAGATGTAATGCACCAACATTACTAAATTACCCATATTAGAATGAGATGTATAGAAAGACCAAAATTTGACCTTTTTTTTTTTAATTGGGTCTCTGATTCTTTATTTCAGGTTTGAGGTTGGAATAAACCGGTCAAAGGACACAGAGCATGTAGTGATCCCTGTCCACCTCAGAGAAAAATACAAGCAGTCTGGTTACAACCACAGCAGTACACCGCTTTTCGGCTTGCCGTTTCTCGTCACAGTCCCGCGCACTCTGAGCGAGGAGAAGTTTTACAACCTGCTGCTCCTCCGCCTGAGGTACGGCTCCCTTCTTTTCACTCCAGAATTTATTTGAACAGGTTAATTTGTGTAAGTCAAATGCTTTTGGACATGAAAAGAGATGGGTGTTGTTTTTGTTTGCTCTGTGTTGCAGTCGTTTTGTGCGCTCAGCACCAGATGAGGAGGATTGCGACGAGACGCACTCAGGCAAACATCACGCCATCAATGGCAACGCCACCAATGGTATACTGGAGGAGGGCTCGCCCAGTAAGCATGCGGTTTGAATGCATCCTTTAATCTAAGGTTCTTTTGTTCGCAAAAAGCATGATTATTATGTCCAGTTAGATCGCAAACAAGGTGTCATTTACATTTACAGCATTCAGCAGATGTTATGCAGATTTTTGCATTTATTCCCCCCCTGTACTAGTACTAATAGATGACACAAAAATCTTAGTCATTAGACGATTGTTTGGCTAGGCTGAATTTTTTTCTTTTTACCCTTTTATTGCATAGTATTTAATAGTATTCTGGCTAATGAGTGGTTTTTATATATGTTGTGATGTCATAACGTTGCCTGGGAATGTTTACTGCTAATTATTATCTTATTTCCGTATGAGAATTTCCTTAATCCTCTTTAATTCTTAAATAAAGAATGCAGAAAGACCACTACTAACAACGCATGGAGCATTCTATTTAAGCATTTTGTTACAAACTATGTAAGATTGGTACAAAATAAACTGTATTTCATATAAATTTACACACAGATCTTTTGTAAGTTTACATAATAGTTTCTCTGATTTTAGGTGAAATGGAGACCGATGAGCAGGATGACGAGTCCAGTCAGGACCAGGATCTTCCGTCGGAGAATGATAACAGCCAGTCAGAGGACTCGGTGGGTGGGGACAATGAGCTGGAGAACGGGATAGGCTTAGAAAACATGACCAAAGGACAGCAACTAACAGGCCACAAAAAGAGACTTTTCACATTCCAGTTCAACAACATGGGCAAGACTGACCTGAGTTTTATTAAAGAGGAGCCACGGCAAATCCGATTCGATGAGGGACACCTTCGACTCAGTGGTAAGTGATTACTTACTTGAATCAGCATTTTACTGCCACTGTGGTTGGACTCCAGTAAAAAATAAATGTAAAGATGATGAACGAACTTGTTTGTCCTTTGAACTTTGTCTGTGCTTGTTAGTCTGAGAATAATTGCTAACACACATTAAATAAAAATTGAGAAATTAATTATTTACCCCAAGACACATTTGATTATATTCATTAATTGCACTCGCATGCCCAGTGTCCAAGGGGGGATAACTGAAACAGCCTAGCCATTTCGAGGCGCACTTATCCAGGTTTGGGACTGACACTGGAGTGCACTCACAAGTGCGTTTTCAAATGGCGAGGCTGTTTCGGTCATCCCCCCTTGGACATTAACCATGCCCATCCCCTTTTGGGAATAGGGGAACAAGATTTTAAAGTAAAAAACGCTTTAGTTAAATGAGCACTGATCAGGCATAGTCTACCTTCTATTTCATCCTAAACGTGTTTTATGGGGCTGTTCCTCCACACCAAATACATCAAATTATGTCCTAATGGATCTTGATTTAAGTAAAGGGCCACCAAGTTAAAAGCAAATTATTGATTTTATATGATTGGTTTGGGGACGGCACGGTGGCTAAATAGGGTAGCACCGTCGCCTCACAGCAAGAAGGTCCTGGGTTCGATTCCCAGGTGAAGCGGTCTGGTTCTCCCTGTGTCTGTGTGGGTTTCCTCTGGGAGCTCCGGTTTCCTCCCACAGTCCAAAGATGTGCAGGTGAGGTGAATTGGAGACACAAATTTGATACAAACATGACTGTGTTTGACATTGAAGACTTGAACTGATAAATATTATGTAACCAGTAATTACCTGTCCTGTCATGAATGTAACCAAAGTGTTTAAAACATGACGTTAAAATCCTAATAAATAAATAAGTATGATTGGTTGCACACCAATTAGCAATGTGTGATTAAAATACCTCAACTCAGTTATTACGTTTTTCCACATACTTTTGATTATATAGTGTATCTCAGCAAAAACAATATGTAAGGGTTTTAAGGGATGATTAACACAAACAATGGCAGCATTATTTTTGTATTTTTGGAACAGAAGCATAGCAGTTTGTACACTTCATAGAGCTGTATTACATGCATTCCTATGGGGTGGCACGGTGTCTAAGTGGGTAGCACTGTCGCCTCACAGCAAGAAGGACCTGGGTTCGATCCCCAGGTAGTCCTTTCTGTGTGGGTTTACTCCTGGTGCTCCGGTTTCCTCTCACAGTCCAAAAACATGCAAGTGAGGTGAACTGCAGATACAAAATTGTCCGTGACTGTGTTCGATATAACCTTGTGAACTGATGAATCTTGTGTAACGAGTAGCTACCGTTTCTGTCGTGGATGAAACCGAAGGGTGTGAAACATGACGTTAAAATCCAAACAAACAAACATGCATTACTGTGAATTGTGTTGAGCACAAAAGTTTTTAAAACTTCACTCTCAGAGCATGTGGTCTCACATTAAGTAGTTTTATGTTACATGTTTACAGACAGATCCTATCTTTCACTGGACTGGGAGCCTGAGATAAAGAAGAAATACTTTGATGACAGTGTAGTTGAAGTAAGACTGGCAGAAGTTTTTTTTTTTTTTTTTTTTTTTTTTCTTTTCTTTTTTTTGGTTTGTGTTTGTTTCCCTTACCCTGATGCATTTATATTAAATAATGGCTTTTTTTTTGTTGCAGGACTTTGATAAACATGAGAGCATGGAATACAAACCTCAAAAGAAAGCTTTCTTTAAATTAAAGGACTGCATCGAACTCTTCACTACCAAAGAAAAGTTAGGAGCAGAGGACCCATGGTGAGTTCGAGAATAGTGCTTAAAGAGTTTTGGGTGGTGCGACGACCTAACGAGCTAATACACTTCAAAGTGTTGGAGCTCAGCAGAGCCACCGACCTGGTCGTGCGTTCTCGGGGAGGGAAGATCGGACGGGGTCTCTTCCCACTGCTGTGATGTGCAATCTCAGGGACTGCTCCAGCCATCTGCGCTAGTTTTCGGTTGGGGGGCTTAGTGTTAACATTTAGGAAAGTATAAAAAAAAAAAATAAAGAGATGTGTTAACCGGTTTGATTATTAAATTTTTTCTGTTTTCAAATTCCCTTTTTCACGTTTTTCTTTTGGCTCATATGATTTACTCATAGTTGTTATTGAAAGCAGGTTATATCAAGGAATTCCACATACAAATCACAATATGTTCTTTACGTGTTGTTCTGTCTTTAAAAAGTGGATAAAAACTCGACTTTCAGCTTAATGTGTGTGTGTGCGTGCTTACAGGTATTGCCCAAGTTGTAAGCAGCACCAGCAGGCCACTAAGAAACTGGACCTTTGGTCTCTGCCTCCTGTACTTGTGGTCCATCTGAAACGCTTTTCCTACAGCCGCTACATGAGGGACAAGCTGGACTCACTGGTGGATTTTCCTCTTCGGTAAGCTCCTACGAATATTGCATGGTACCTTTAATTTGTAACTTGCACAGCACAGCCATCGACCTGGCCCGGGAAAGGCCGGACAGGATCTCTTCTCACTGCTGCTGCAATATGCGTCTACGGAACTGATCCGGGTGCATCCTCTTCATAATATGTAAATTATATAGGATGCAGGGGCAGGCCAGTATAAATAAAATAGAAAGAAAAACCAATACCAGTGACCCTGCCAACTCTGTTACACATTACATTTAGATTTTCTGCATTTAGCAGACGCTCTTATCCAGAGCAACTTCCATAATGAACATTACCTTTAAGTAGACAACAGTCCAATAATACAAATCTGCTGAAAGCCCTATTAAAAGCAAAGGGTTTTTTAATGCTAGAATAAAATAAATAAATAAGAGCATTAGTAATTACATGTCAGCTTAAGTGCATAGTAAAGAAGTAGGTTTTTAATTGTCTTTTGAAGACCGCGAATGACTCAGGCAGGGAAGCTCGTTCCACCACTTGGGTGCTACTACAGAGAAAAGCCTTGATGCGTGTCGTCCTCGAGTTCTGGGTGGAAACATTGATCCATCTCTGCTGTAGTTTATATAACCTGATGTAAAATACAGAGCAGCATAAAAGTACTCACAGACAAAAAGTCAAATATTAGACTATGCTGGATACCAGGGCATTGCGGAATGTCAGGGAATTTAAAAAGCTGACCAGCTGGCAGGTGGACAAACTGTACAAAAAATCATTAATCTTAAACTTCCACCAACAGACACTAAACCCCTTATAAATGACTACTTTTAATGGCAACTTAAATGGAACGCACAAACGAACAATAAACTACACAAGATTCACCCCAGTGTCTGGAATGAACCAAAAATACGTTATGGAAAACGTACAGGCCAAGTTATCTACACTAGATGTAGAATAGTCCGTTCCAGATGGACATACCAACACCAGACGTTGCGAAGAATGTCAGACACCAATCATCATTAAACATATCCTGATTGAATGCCCAAAGTACAACAGTCAAAGACAAAGACTACACATGCCTAATACATTAAAATAAATCTTCATTCAAGGTAATACAAAAATAATCCTCAAAATGGTCAATAATAGAAGACAGAAAACATATAAAACCACCAATTATTTAAGACCAATAAAACTAGCATGAAACACTGATTCCTGACTCGATGTTTACCTTAAACTCAACGTGTTCAGCTTTTTTTGAAAAAGGTATTGATTTAATTTCAAATTAACAATGAACCGCTTTGTTTAGCACTTGGCTTGAGCGGTATGGTAAAACGTCATCAAAGTTCACATAGTGCAAATACAGACGAATCTGTATTTGTGTGGAATAACCTTCAAATCCACTCTGGAACATGATGCAGACAATATTCTGGCTAGTCTACATTTTCACTTACATTTTAGAGAGCAAGCAAGCAATTAAGGCATAAGATGTATTGGTACCCTGTCCAGAGTGAATTTCTCTAATGCGCCAAGTTTTTTCATTTACCATGACCCTGACCTGAATCAAATGCATAGGAAATATAAATCCTTAATTATTGGTCATTAATTTGCACTAATGGTGTAGTTCAGTTGGACTGACACTTGACTCTGCATATCATGTCTGATGTGGGTAACACTGAAGCTCCGTTTATCTGCAGGGATCTGGACATGTCCGAGTTTCTGATCAACCCTAACGCTGGCCCGTGCCGCTATGACCTCATTGCTGTATCTAACCACTACGGAGGAATGGGAGGGGGGCACTGTAAGTGTATACACACATATAGATACACACACACACACACACACACACATAGTGGAATCAGCCAGTTGTAGTCAGGTGTGTATATTGAATCATGTACATTGACACAAGTGTCTTGCCATTGTCAGATACAGCCTATGCCAAGAATAAGGACGATGACAAGTGGTACAACTTCGACGACAGCATCGTATCTTCAGTCAGTGAGGATCAAATTGTGGTGAGGAACCTTTTCATATTATTTAGTTCTAACTCTTAAGCTTTTTATTTTTTATTGAAAGGTGGAGGTTTTCAAACTTGTTATAGTATTTGCACCCGAGTATAGAATAGAATGTCTTTATTTGTCATTTATACATATACATATATGCTGAGGTCAGAGCGCAGGGTCAGCCATTGTACGACGCCCCTGGAGCCAAGAGGGTTAAGGGCCTTGTTCAAGGGCTCAACAGTGGCTGCATGGCAGAGCAGGGATTCGAACCCTCAACCTTTCAGTTGAAAACCCAAAGCTACCCACTAGGCTACCACTGTCCCACCATCTGTATAGAATTTTCCTTTCCATTCCTTATATTAAATACACCGATCAGCCATAACATTAAAACCACCTCCTTGTTTCTACACTCACTGTCCATTTTATCAGCTCCACTTACCATGTAGGAGCACTTTGTAGTTCTACAATTACTGACTGTAGTCCATCTGTTTCTCTGCATATTGTTTTAGCCTGCTTTCACCCTGTTTTTTAATGGTCAGGACCCCCACAGGACCACCACAGAGCAGGTATTATTTGGGTGGTGGATCTTTCTCAGCACTGCAGTGACACTGACATGGTGGTGGTGTGTTAGTGTGTGTTGTGCTGGTATGAGTGGATAAGACACAGCAGTGGCGCTGGAGTTTTTAAATACTGTGTCCACTCACTGGCCACTCTATTAGACACTCCTACCTAGCTGGTCCACCTTGTAGATGTAAAGTCTGAGACGATCGCTCATCTATTGCTGCTGTTTGAGTTGGTCATCTTCTAGACCTTCATCAGTGGTCACAGGACGCTGCCCACGGGGCGCTGTTGGCTGGATATTTTTGCTTGGTGGACTATTCTCAGTCCAGCAGTGACAGTGAGGTGTTTCCATCAGCACTGCTGTGTCTGATCCACCAGCACAGCACACACTAACACACCACCACCATGTCAGTGTCACTGCAGTGCTGAGAATCATCCACCACCCAAATAATACTTACTCTGTAGTGGTCCTGGGAGAGTCCTGATCATTGAAGAACAGGGTGAAAGCAGGCTAAAAATGCATGCAGAGAAACAGATGGACTACTGTCAGTAATTGTAGAACTACAAAGTGCTTCTATATGGTAAGTGGAGCTGATAAAATGGACAGTGAGTGTAGAAACAAGCAGGAGGTTTTAATGTTATGGCTGATCAGTGTAAATGTTATTTTTATATTTTTCATATAATATTGAACCCTAAGAATTAAAAAGCAATTTTACTAGTGTTATGTGTTTAAACTAGACAAACAGATACATGCTTGTAATCCAATGAAATTCTAAATTAATACGTTTCATTCTTTTTTAAATTTGTGTGCAGTCCAAAGCTGCGTATGTCCTGTTTTATCAGCGCCAGGACACGGTAAAGGGAACAGGCTATTTCGCACTGGACCGTGAGGACGCAGACGAGCAGGAAAGTGCATTGGCGCGGGGGATCAACGGTCAGAGCGATGAAGATGAGGACGAGGAAGAAGAGGACTTAAACGACAACGAGCAGGATGAAGATCTGGAGCCTAACCATGACATTTCCATGAACACCAACTGAGGTGGGACTATCATGGTAGGAAAAATGTGAGGGGAGGAAGCACCCGTGTCTGAAGCCATATCGAATGCAGGAAGCCCAGAACACGCCCGAGCTGGATCGTTCGGGTAATGCCGGCCCAAAAACACAGAAGGGTGATGTTAAATTTTCTTGATAAGTTTGTTGTCCTCATGGCTCCCCCGTCCAGTCCTGACTGGAAAGTAGATAGCGAAAGGAATTTGAGTCGATTGGAGTCAGGTCTGAACACGTTCCTGACCAGGTCTGCTCTTTTGGTTTGCCTTGTGATAGTGTGGTGTTTAAGAGAAAGAGAAATGTATACCGAATGCTTTATTTTATCATTATTTTGCCTTGTACATAGTGTTGGATGGACGCCGAATCTGTGGGTTTTAACGAGACTGAAACTAACAGAGTGTTAATTTGCACTATGTTTTTATTGCTAGTATTAGTGCCAAGCATACTGCAGAACCGGATCACAACCACTTTGTGTTCACTTTGTCAGCTGCTCAATAAGCTGCTTATAAACCAAGAGTGCAAATATATAAGCATTATTCTTACCAGAAATGGCCTGAAAAATACACTAAACTACACTAAGGCTGCGCTTGCAAGGATTATTCTTGGCATCGAGCAGTACATGAATTGATGTGATGTGCTGGTTTGGTAAAGGCACGTCCTATTTAGTGGGAACCTTTTGCATTTTTAACTTTTTCTCACAATGTAGTATCTAAGTCCCCACCAAGAAAAGTCTCAGACCATCGTTCACCTCCTTCTGGCATGTGCAACCTCCTGCTTTTCTTACATTTGGCTGTAGAGATGCCCTTTTCCAAATATTGCCACAAACCCTTGCTTGTCTCAAGTGTGCAAGGGTGTAGCAATACTTCTGCACTGTAAGCTCAAACCTTCTTTGCGTCACAGAGGAATACATAAACCAACTCAAGCAGAGGTATTTAAATAACAGCTCTACAGATGTCCCAGCCTTTTTAACTGTGTTCCCTGTATAAAGACAAAGTAGCCAACCAGCTAGACTAGACACTACCAGTGTTTAAGGTCCAGATTTGAATGGTGGTTTTATATACATGCAGATAAGGCCAAACAATAAGACCACTTATCCAATATTCTGTCAGAACAGCTTTGACCCACCGAGACGTGGAGTCCTGTGGTATCTGGTATCAAGGCATTACCAGCAGGTGCCATTTTTTCCATGTGGAAGAGTTGCACACACGCCGGGCAGTCCACATGATCTTGGAGAAAACAGGATACGTCGGACCGGTCCATCTTCCATTGCGCCAATGTCCAGTTCTGATGCCTTCGGGCCCAATGGACAGGAGTTAGCATGGGGACTTTGACTGGCATGTGACTACACAATGTGTCTTGGCACATAACAACCTGTCAGAGTTCCTAACTTGCCTCTTCCTGGACCACTGTCAGTAGGTGCTCACTAGATTCTTGAACCCAGTCATCTGGCCATAACAGATTTGGCCCTTAATAAAGTCCCTTACAATCAGCCCAACATTTATTAGATACCTGAGCGTGACATGCACAACTGTTATGAAAAAGGCATTGCCATGAACATTACTTGGGGAAGGTCCTGATGTTTTGGCTCATAAGTATGAATTAAATATATATTAAATCCATATAAAAACAATGTTGATTAGTTCAGCATCTTACCAGTTCACTAATCTACGAATGGCTGAGATGCAAATGCTTCTAGACTGGGTACCTGGTCTAGCCGTATCAGGGAATGTTTTGTCAATAGTTCAACTTTGAAATGAATGGTGGAGTGTATTTTTTATGCATTGCCGAATGTTGGGGCACATTGTCCGTCAATGTATTGTTTCTATTAAGATCAGTATGCAATTGAAGGATGCCAAAAATGTCCATGTGAACACATCCTACAACTATCCAATGTTCTGTAGTAGATGTTTGGACTGGATTTTCACCAAAACGGATCAGGATTGAGTATAGCCACTTTTCCACAAGATAACAGTCATAAATGTCTAAAGTATGTCAAGTCTGAACTCAATTCTAGCCTAATTTATAGTCACTGCATTTTTGAAGAGCACTGATAGTACATGTAATGTGAAATGTTTGTTTTTTGCTGCTGTAAGACTCAATAATGGTTTTAGGATAGGGATGTCCCAATCTATTTCTCAGTGATACGATACCAAGACCAAATCCTGATTTCACACTGATATCTTCCAAGTGAATTAACAATCCAAACATGGGACACATAATGTCAACGTTTGAAAGTTGTGTTTGATTTACTTTTACACTGACGTCAGATATGTTTACATAGAAAATGTTCGATCGGATTAAAAAAAATAAGTCAAATCTGACAGTTGTGAAATTTTAAGCATATTTTATAGCTCTCTATTTGTGTGACTGAATTACTGGCTCACATAAAAACATTCTAAATTCTATCAGGCATACCGATCAGACATAACATTATGTCCTTCTTTCTGCACTCACTGTCCATTTTATCAGCTCCACTTACCATAGTTTTTTGTAGTTTTGTAGTTTTACAATTACTGACTGTAGTCCATCTATTTCTCTACATACTTTTTTAACCTGCTTTCACCCTGTTCTTTAATGGTCAGGACCCCTACAGGACCACTACAGAGTAGGTATTATTTGGGTGGTGGATCATTCAGAGCACTGTACTGACACAGACATGGTCCACTTATACCAGCACAACACACACTAACACACCACCACCATGTCAGTGTCACTGCAATGCTGAGACTCATCCACCACCTAAATAATACCTGCTCTGTAGTGGTCCTGTGAGAGTCTTGACCATTTGAAGAACAGGGTGAAAGCAGGCTAAAAAGGTATGTTGAGAAATAGATGGACTACAGTCAGTAATTGTAGAACTACAAAGTGCTTCAATGTGGTAAGTGGAGCTGATAAAATGGACAGTGAGTGTAGAAACAAGGAGGTGGTTTTTTTATTATCTATTTTCCCCCCAATTTTCTCCCCTAATCTAGTCGTGTCCAGTTACCCTGAGTGCGTCCTCTATACTGATTCGACCCTTCACCGCTGACTGAGGACGCCTCTCAACTGACTTTTGCCCCCTCCGGTACGCACAGTCAGTACAGACTGCATTTTTCACCTGCACGAGTCCAGTTCATACACAAACGGGCACTGTGTACGGAGGGCCACACCCCCATCAGCATTATTCCTCAGCCCTGTGCAGGCGCCATCAGTCAGTCAGCAGGGGCCGCAGTCGCACCAGTTATGAGGATTTTATGAGGACCTATGATCCGACTCTCTACCCTCTAACCATGAACAACAGCCAATCGTTGTTCGTGCTGCCGCCCAACACAGTCGGAGAGGTAGAGTCGAGATTCGATGCGATGCATTCAGAACCCCAACTCTGGTGCACTAGCGTACTTTACCGCTGCGCCACCTGAGCGGTGTTTTTGAGTATTTTTGATTTTTTGATAGAAGTTATGAACAAGTTTTGGCAAAACTGTAGAATGGATGTTTGACCTCTACTCGACAACTAGTAGAGTTCATCCAAATATGTTAATTTTTTGGAGGAGACGACTTTTTAGTACACTCCATATTGTGGAGTTGGTTAGTCAAACCAAAATCTGACTTAAGTCATAAATAACTGACTTAAGTCATATTCCTGTTGCAACACCCAGAACTTCTTTATTATTGTGTTCATTTTTTGTAATGCACCAGTTTCACTGGTATCAAAACAGTATATCCCCACTACCATGTTAAGTACCATCTCCACCAAACTTGTGCCTGTTGTGACCAGATCATGATCTTTCTTTTATCTGACCCCAGAACTCCCAGTAGGCACATTCTTTATCCATCTGATTAGCAACAAACTTCCAGCAAACTGGAGCGAAGTTGCTTGTTGCTGAAAAGTGCTAAATGTGTAGCAGCATCCAAGACTGCAGTTATGGATGTTAAGTTTTCTTAAATGCAGTCATATGGAATGCCTTAGTTTTCAGCAGGTTATTTTGAACAGACATGCTTGAGGTTCTGAGCGGCACGGTGACTAAGTGGGTAGCACTGTCGCCTCACAGCAAGAAGGTCCTGGGTTCGATCCCCAGTTGGGGCGGTCCTGGTCCTGTCTGTGCGGAGTTTGCATGTTCTCCCCGTGTCTGTGTGGGTTTCTTCCGGGCGCTCCGGTTTCCTCCCACAGTCCAAAAACATGCAGCCAGGATAATAGGAGACACTGAATTGTCCTATAGGTACCTGGCCGCTAGGATGCATAAACCAGTGGATTGTAGTGCCGCTCCCAAGCCCGGATAAATAGGGAGGGTTGTGTCAGGAAGGGCATCCAGTGTAAAAACTGTGGCAAATCAATAATGAGGGTCACGATCCACCGGCGACTCCTAACGGGAGCAGCTGAAGGAGGATATAGATAGATAGATGCTTGAGGTTCTGACCATGTATCATTAAAACAAAACAATCCTTCACTGTCTAAGCTCTGTACGAAGCTTTCTTTTTTATTAGATAAAACAGCATACTTATAAAACTCAAATAACTGAATGATTTTGTTTGTTATTAGAACATAATCCTTCTTTAAGAAACTTTTAAATCCAAAAACTTCACATCACAATGAATTGACTTGGTACTAACACCCAGTATATTAGATTGGACATCCCTATTATTGAGATAGCTTTAACCTGGTAAATAAGGGGCTCTTGCTTCCATGGATTTCAGCTACATTAAATATGTTTATTTTTAAGGTATGACCGTACGTTACGACTGATAGCATTACCACTGCTTTAGGCTTTAAGTGTAAGTCACACCTTTTACATCAGAGACACGTTTTAATGAGATTATGAACATTTGGGTGATGCAATAGAGTTGCCATGTGCCTCCATCACCTCAGCCTTAAATCTAATCTCAGACCGTTGCCTTTACTTTGCACAGTTTTAGCACGCTGCTTGTTTGTGTTTTCCTGAACACACGTGCACTCGTTAGACACTACAAACACACAGGCTAATGACTAGTGACTGCTGTAACCAGAAAAAAATAAGCCAGTCCAGTTCTCCCAGATTGGCAGCCGAATGTATTTAAGGAGTATTGTTGGATTTTGTGAATTAATGCCTTTCTTGAAACGTTTTTGCCTATTTGTAGTTGAATAGGTTTTGGGGTTCTGGGGAGGGTAGCTGAATCGCCTTTAATATGAATTTTTAAAAAACCAGCGCTACTGCTGTATGTGCTTTGTGTATCAGAAAACGTGGGCGCAGGATAATCAGACTGAGACTGATAGGCTTTATAAATACTGTATATAAGAATTCACTCTGTGAGTGCACATTTAATACATTTATTTATTTATATGTAAGCATAATATAGCAATGTATTTAAGAGCACGGAAAGAAAACTTTGTATGGTGGAGAGAGCTTTGGGTAGCTTTGGGTCTGCTAAAGGATGCCCCAGTGCCTGGAGTCTTGTGTAAAGGTAAATTCAGACATCCTCGCATGATGAAAAGGCTTTCAGCGTTTGGCTGCACTCGAGTTCACTTGGGTTTACATTTGAAATGTGCATGTGTATTTATATACAGACTTCAAATAAAGTTGTGTAAAGCCTTTTGCTGTTTTTCTTTACTTTCTGTTTGTCTTTACTTTCTGCATTTTGTTCTAGGTATTCCTTAGTATTCGTTCAAAGAACGTAGGGTACATACCTTGTACCAGAATTGTATCTAAAATCACAGGCTGTGTACTTTAAACATATTTTGCTAACACACAACTGCTGGGAACCAGGGTTTTAGATCAGAGATGTTCACAAGTCACAAACTACGAGTCCGAGTCGAGTCACGAGTCTTTAGGCTAGAGTCCGAGTCAAGTCACGAGTCTTTAGGCTAGAGTCCGAGTCAAGTTATGAGTCAATATAATATACACAAAACATATACTTTACTTTCCTAGGTACCAGTTAAAAGCTTAAACTGACGTTTTGTTTTCATTGCAAATTACTGCACAGCGGCCAAAATCCCAAACACAGTAAAAATCCATAATACTGCTTACCTTAGCTTGTTCCAGATGCTATTACATTTATAACCGTGTGTCCCATTAGACATAGAATCCGTTATTTTGTAAATGTGCTTACAATTAAAAACCTCAAACTTTTCCCGGTTGTGAAGTAAAACACTAACTCGTTAGAAAGCCAATCAAGAGTTTCACTGACAATCATCTGTGTGACGCTGCAAACTAAATACATGCAAATAACAGCATTTCTTACTAAAAATTACAATCAGAAGGTCTGATTGGTTCAGAAAGCGGTTCTTAAAATCATTACCTCCAATTCTGTAGGAGCGTTCCATTCACATTATCTGTTACTGTGAGGTGCACTACGTAGGGTATTCCACCATTTAAAGTAGGGCTTCATCACTTCGCCGGAAGCTGGCTGAAACATTTACCCATTGGTGCGTTGCGGGTTAAGACGGCCAGAGCGTTATTAGAGAGCAGAAAATGACACGATCAGAATGATGTCGGATCATTCATATATATATATATATATATTAGGGCTGTCGAAGTTAACGCGATAATAACGCATTAACGCAATCTTAATTTAACGCGATTAAAAAAAATAGTGCCATTAACGCAATTTCTAGTTCATGTTGAGACTTGACTGGTAGAACAAACGTTTTAATGTCGGACTTGCCACCGTTTTTCATTTGCGGTTTGTTAACAAAATGTAAAAGAGCGTCGTAACATTTGCACTTGCATAATAAAGAAATAAATACACGCTATATTCACAAGTTGTCGGGAGCAGAACACTTTATTAACTTATTCTGTTACGGTAAAGAATACCGGACAGCTGAGTCAAGCACGTTAGTCCATGAACTATGGAAGCCCCAAAGGGTCAAAACACACTCACTTCGTGTAGAAACGTCCATCAAACCATTGGATAGTATTACTGCCTAGTATGTGAGTGAATAAAACTCCCTTACAGTTTTCTCTTGTCCCAGCAGTTTTTAACATCAGTACATTTAGCATAAAATGTGTTCACCATTTTAATTGTAACATTTCACTTAAAAATCCTTGTTTTCTATAACATTTACACAGATTTTTTTTTATGCGATTAATCGCGATTAACTATATGAAATTCTGAGATTAATCGCGATTAAATTTTTTAATCGTTTGACAGCCCTAATATGTATATATATATATATATATATATATATATATATATACAGTGTATCACAAAAGTGAGTACACCCCTCACATTTCTGCAGATATTTAAGTATATCTTTTCATGGGACAACACTGACAAAATGACACTTTGACACAATGAAAAGTAGTCTGTGTGCAGCTTATATAACAGTGTAAATTTATTCTTCCCTCAAAATAACTCAATATACAGCCATTAATGTCTAAACCACCGGCAACAAAAGTGAGTACACCCCTTAGTGAAAGTTCATGAAGTGTCAATATTTTGTGTGGCCACCATTATTTCCCAGAACTGCCTTAACTCTCCTGGGCATGGAGTTTACCAGAGCTTCACAGGTTGCCACTGGAATGCTTTTCCACTCCTCCATGACGACATCACGGAGCTGGCGGATATTCGAGACTTTGCGCTCCTCCACCTTCCGCTTGAGGATGCCCCAAAGATGTTCTATTGGGTTTAGGTCTGGAGACATGCTTGGCCAGTCCATCACCTTTACCCTCAGCCTCTTCAATAAAGCAGTGGTCGTCTTAGAGGTGTGTTTGGGGTCATTATCATGCTGGAACACTGCCCTGCGACCCAGTTTCCGGAGGGAGGGGATCATGCTCTGCTTCAGTATTTCACAGTACATATTGGAGTTCATGTGTCCCTCAATGAAATGTAACTCCCCAACACCTGCTGCACTCATGCAGCCCCAGACCATGGCATTCCCACCACCATGCTTGACTGTAGGCATGACACACTTATCTTTGTACTCCTCACCTGATTGCCGCCACACATGCTTGAGACCATCTGAACCAAACAAATTAATCTTGGTCTCATCAGACCATAGGACATGGTTCCAGTAATCCATGTCCTTTGTTGACATGTCTTCAGCAAACTGTTTGTGGGCTTTCTTGTGTAGAGACTTCAGAAGAGGCTTCCTTCTGGGGTGACAGCCATGCAGACCAATTTGATGTAGTGTGCGGCGTATGGTCTGAGCACTGACAGGCTGACCCCCCACCTTTTCAATCTCTGCAGCAATGCTGACAGCACTCCTGCGCCTATCTTTCAAAGACAGCAGTTTGTCAGGATGTGACGCTGAGCACGTGCACTCAGCTTCTTTGGACGACCAACGCGAGGTCTGTTCTGAGTGGACCCTGCTCTTTTAAAACGCTGGATGATCTTGGCCACTGTGCTGCAGCTCAGTTTCAGGGTGTTGGCAATCTTCTTGTAGCCTTGGCCATCTTCATGTAGTGCAACAATTCGTCTTTTAAGATCCTCAGAGAGTTCTTTGCCATGAGGTGCCATGTTGGAATTTTCAGTGACCAGTATGAGAGAGTGTGAGAGCTGTACTACTAAATTGAACACACCTGCTCCCTATGCACACCTGAGACCTAGTAACACTAACAAATCACATGACATTTTGGAGGGAAAATGACAAGCAGTGCTCAATTTGGACATTTAGGGGTGTAGTCTCTTAGGGGTGTACTCACTTTTGTTGCCGGTGGTTTAGACATTAATGGCTGTATATTGAGTTATTTTGAGGGAAGAATAAATTTACACTGTTATATAAGCTGCACACAGACTACTTTTCATTGTGTCAAAGTGTCATTTTGTCAGTGTTGTCCCATGAAAAGATATACTTAAATATCTGCAGAAATGTGAGGGGTGTACTCACTTTTGTGATACACTGTATATATATATACACATACAGTGGTGTTCAAAAAAATAGCAGTCCAACACCATTAACCTGATAAATCAGTTTTTAGTAGAAAATATATTTCTACATAGCAAATAATTTACTTGAAAGTGTAGTAGAGTAATGAAAACAAAACAAACCCAACAATTAGGACATGCATGCCGCTCATTCTGAGTAATTGAAGCATTGATTGAAAGGGACTTGTTCAAAATAATAGCAGTGAGGATTTCAATTGGTGATAGCATTCATTCTGCAGAAGAACGGGTGTCAATTTTGGCCCTTATTTAATGTAGGAGGGGGCAAATGTTGCACAGGTTGGTCATAGCACATTTCCTTTTGAAATACTGGGTAAAATGGGTTGTTCCAGACATTGTTCTGATGAACAGAGTACTTTGATTAAAAAGTTGATTGTAGAGGGAAAAACATACAGAGAAGTGCAGCAAATTTTCGGCTGCTCAGCTAAAATGATCTCAAATGCCTTAAAGTGACAACCAAACCTGAAAGACTTGGAAGGAAGCGTGGAACTACTGTTCAAATAGATTGAAGAATAGCCAAAATGGCAAAGGTTCAGCCAGTGATCACCTCCAGAAAGATCAAGGAACATCTGAAGTTCCCAGTGAGTACAGAAGATGATTAAGTGAAGCCAATTTACCAGCAAGAACTCCTTGCAAAGTCCCGTTGTTAAGAAACAGACGTGTCCTGAATGGGTTCAAATCTGCCAAGGAACACATTGACTGGTCCAAAGAGAAATGGCTCAACATTTTGTGGACTGATGAAAGCAAAATTGTTCTTTTTGGGTCTAGTGGCTGTAGACAGTATGTCAGACGACCCCCGAGCACTGAATTCAAGCCAAAGTTCTTTGTGAAGACAGTAAAGCATGGTGGTACAAAATGATGATATGGGATGTTTTTCTTACCATGGTGTTACGCCTATTTATCACATACGAGGGATCATGGATCAGTTTAAATATATCAGAATACTTGAGATCATGTTGCTCTGTGTTGAAGAAGAAATGTCCTTAAAATGGGTGTTTCAACATGACAATGACCCAAAACATCTTGGTTACAGACAAACAAGATTGAGGTAATAGAGTGACCAGCACAATCCCCTGACCTCAATCCCATAGAGAACTGGTGGGCTGATATCTGAAACACGTTTTTTTGAGGCAAAACCCAAAAATTGCAGAAGAACTGTGGAATGTAGTCTAATCATCCTGGACTGGAATACCTGTTCAGAGGTGCTAGAAGTTGGTCGACTCCATGCCACACAGATCTCAGAAAAAAATTGTTATGTCACTAAATATTAGTTCAGTATTTTAAAGTAAAGTGAAACCTCAAACATTTTTTCTTGTTATAGATAAATTTTTTGAGTTTTTAAAGAAAAATCCTGGCACTGCTATTTTTTTGAACAGCCTAATATTCATTTTTATTAATTTTCTGTAAAGGATGAACACAAACTGGCTAAATTTTGTTAATGTTTTGATTTAGAATTGAATGTGTAGTATTTTCAGTGCATTTGAATTTATGGAAATAAAAGTTATTAGAATGATTTTGTGCTTTATTCGCTTTTTTAAAATCACTGCAATTTTTTTGAACACCACCATTAGGGCTGGGCGATATGGATCAAAAATTATATCTCGATATTTTTTAGCTGAATGGCGATATACGATATATATCTCGATATTTTTTCATCCCATAAGGTAATAACAACAAGACACTTCTGAGACAAAGCTACATGTTCCAGATTTTTTACAGGCACTTTTATTAACATTCATGCTGGGGAAGATTTACACAAGAACTATTTTTCCTTAAGAAAAAAAAAAACTATTGTAAGAAAAAGTTTGTTGTTTTCTAACGTCTCATCTGTTGTGTAATGTGAATTACAAACATATTGTCTGGCCTTTTAAGAATGTTAAGTGCACTATAGGGCACAGGGAGCGAGTGTGTAGGGAAGATTACAGAAATTGACCGTTTCCGGCTGTGCTTGTGTGAGCTTGCGTGTTTTGCACTGAGCTTGTGTGACATTAAAAGTAGCGTTCTCGTTAAACCCCCCCTCACATGTTTGGACTTTATACATTATTTTACATCAGTCGCGACAACATTAACATTTACATTAATATTTTATTTTTCCATAAAGACCTCAGTTCTGTAATACAGGCAGAACTAATCGTACATGTTACTGTGTAAATATTACAATATATAATGCATTTTAATCAGCGTTCTGCTTCATGCACTTTATCATTATTTAACAGGTTTATTTGTTGTTTAATTGCTGTTTGCTCCTTGTTTACTGCAGAGTTAGTTCATGCAATTGTATTAATTTTTGAATGTTTATTGTCCGAGAACAAGAAATACTATAATAGAAGATAAATAAATAAATGAGTCTCAGACGTCGGGATATCATCCAGTATAAACTAACGTGCATGTCAGCCCGTGCATGCGCTTGTATGTTTATATTGGTTTTTGAAACGAATAACGACTCGTTTTCTTGTTTTTCAACTTTGGGATTTGAAGTGAAAAACGAAAGGTACACGGAGCTCGAAGATTTTGTCTGGACTTGTTTTCGGCATTCTCTACAGAATACATTATTCTGCTGTTCATCTGACACTTTGAATCCGAACCATCTCCAAATAACTGAGTCATTATTTTTCTTTTTACTAAGCAGCTCCTCCTCGATAGCTTCTGTCATGTCTTTATCCGTCTTCATGCTATCGCTGCCTGCAGGAATTACTGAAGCGGTGGGGGAGGGGCGAGTTGTGTTCAGTGAGGGAGAGGGGCGGGGCGAGTTGTGTTCAGTGAGGAAGAGGGGCGGGGCGAGTTGTGTTCAGTGAGGGAGAGGGGCGGGGCGAGTTGTGTTCAGTGAGGGAGAGGGGCGGGGCGAGTTGTGTTCAGTGAGGAAGAGGGGCGGGGCGAGTTGTGTTCAGTGAGGGAGAGGGGCGGGGCGAGTTGTGTTCAGTGAGGGAGAGGGGCGGGGCGAGTTGTGTTCAGTGAGGGAGAGGTGCGGGGCGAGTTGTGTTCAGTGAGGAAGAGGGGCGGGGCGAGTTGTGTTCAGTGAGGGAGAGGGGCGGGGCGAGTTGTGTTCAGTGAAGGAGAGGGGATGGGCGAGTTGTGTTCAGTGAGGGAGAGGGGCGGGGCGTGTTGTGTTCAGTGAGGGAGAGGGGCGGGGTGAGTTGTGTTCAGTGAGGGAGAGGGAGAGGGGAGGGGCGAGTTGTGTTCAGTGAGGAAGGGGGCGGGGCGAGTTGTGTTCAGTGAGCGAGAGGGGCGGGGCGAGTTGTGTTCAGTGAGGGAGAGGGGCGGGGCGAGTTGTGTTCAGTGAGGGAGAGAGGCGGGGCGAGTTGTGTTCAGTGAGGGAGAGAGGCGGGGCGAGTTGTGTTCAGTGAGGGAGAGGGGCGGGGTGAGTTGTGTTCAGTGAGGGAGAGGGAGAGGGGAGGGGCGAGTTGTGTTCAGTGAGGAAGGGGGCGGGGCGAGTTGTGTTCAGTGAGCGAGAGGGGCGGGGCGAGTTGTGTTCAGTGAGGGAGAGGGGCGGGGCGAGTTTTGTTCAGTGAGGGAGAGGTGCGGGGCGAGTTGTGTTCAGTGAGGGAGAGGTGCGGGGCGAGTTGTGTTCAGTGAGGGAGAGGGGCGGGGCGAGTTGTGTTCAGTGAGGGAGAGGGGCGGGGCGAGTTGTGTTCAGTGAGGGAGAGGGGCGGGGCGAGTTGTGTTCAGTGAGGGAGAGGGGCGGGGCGAGTTGTGTTCAGTGAGGGAGAGGGGAGGGGCGAGTTGTGTTCAGTGAAGGAGAGGGTGCGGGGCGAGTTGTGTTCAGTGAGGGAGAGGGGAGGGGCGAGTTGTGTTCAGTGAGGGAGAGAGGCGGGGCGAGTTGTGTTCAGTGAGGGAGAGAGGCGGGGCGAGTTGTGTTCAGTGAGGGAGAGAGGCGGGGCGAGTTGTGTTCAGTGAGCGAGAGGGGAGGGGCGAGTTGTGTTCAGTGAGGGAGAGGGGCGGGGTGAGTTATGTTCAGTGAGGAAGAGGGGCGGGGTGAGTTGTGTTCAGTGAGGAAGAGGGGCGGGGTGAGTTGTGTTCAGTGAGGAAGAGGGGCGGGGTGAGTTGTGTTCAGTGAGGAAGAGGGGCGGGGTGAGTTGTGTTCAGTGAGGAAGAGGGGCGGGGTGAGTTGTGTTCAGTGAGGGAGAGGGGAGGGGCGAGTTGTGTTCAGTGAGGGAGAGGGGCGGGGCGAGTTGTGTTCAGTGAGGAAGGGGGCGGGGCGAGTTGTGTTCAGTGAGGGAGAGGGGCGGGGCGAGTTGTGTTCAGTGAGGGAGAGGGGCGGGGCGAGTTGTGTTCAGTGAGGGAGAGGGGCGGGGCGAGTTGTGTTCAGTGAGGGAGAGGGGCGGGGCGAGTTGTGTTCAGTGAGGGAGAGGGGCGGGGCGAGTTGTGTTCAGTGAGGGAGAGGTGCGGGGCGAGTTGTGTTCAGTGAGGAAGAGGGGCGGGGCGAGTTGTGTTCAGTGAGGAAGAGGGGCGGGGCGAGTTGTGTTCAGTGAGGGAGAGGGGCGGGGCGTGTTGTGTTCAGTGAGGGAGAGGGGCGGGGTGAGTTGTGTTCAGTGAGGGAGAGGGAGAGGGGAGGGGCGAGTTGTGTTCAGTGAGGAAGGGGGCGGGGCGAGTTGTGTTCAGTGAGCGAGAGGGGCGGGGCGAGTTGTGTTCAGTGAGGGAGAGGGGCGGGGCGAGTTGTGTTCAGTGAGGAAGGGGGCGGGGCGAGTTGTGTTCAGTGAGGGAGAGGGGCGGGGCAAGTTGTGTTCAGTGAGGGAGAGGGGCGGGGCGAGTTGTGTTCAGTGAGGGAGAGGGGCGGGGCGAGTTGTGTTCAGTGAGGGAGAGAGGCGGGGCGAGTTGTGTTCAGTGAGGGAGAGAGGCGGGGCGAGTTGTGTTCAGTGAGGGAGAGGGGCGGGGTGAGTTGTGTTCAGTGAGGGAGAGGGAGAGGGGAGGGGCGAGTTGTGTTCAGTGAGGAAGGGGGCGGGGCGAGTTGTGTTCAGTGAGCGAGAGGGGCGGGGCGAGTTGTGTTCAGTGAGGGAGAGGGGCGGGGCGAGTTTTGTTCAGTGAGGGAGAGGTGCGGGGCGAGTTGTGTTCAGTGTGGGAGAGGTGCGGGGCGAGTTGTGTTCAGTGAGGAAGGGGGCGGGGCGAGTTGTGTTCAGTGAGGGAGAGGGGCGGGGCAAGTTGTGTTCAGTGAGGGAGAGGGGCGGGGCGAGTTGTGTTCAGTGAGGGAGAGGGGCGGGGCGAGTTGTGTTCAGTGAGGGAGAGGTGCGGGGCGAGTTGTGTTCAGTGAGGGAGAGGTGCGGGGCGAGTTGTGTTCAGTGAGGAAGGGGGCGGGGCGAGTTGTGTTCAGTGAGGGAGAGGGGCGGGGCAAGTTGTGTTCAGTGAGGGAGAGGGGCGGGGCGAGTTGTGTTCAGTGAGGGAGAGGGGCGGGGCGAGTTGTGTTCAGTGAGGGAGAGAGGCGGGGCGAGTTGTGTTCAGTGAGGGAGAGAGGCGGGGCGAGTTGTGTTCAGTGAGGGAGAGGGGCGGGGTGAGTTGTGTTCAGTGAGGGAGAGGGAGAGGGGAGGGGCGAGTTGTGTTCAGTGAGGAAGGGGGCGGGGCGAGTTGTGTTCAGTGAGCGAGAGGGGCGGGGCGAGTTGTGTTCAGTGAGGGAGAGGGGCGGGGCGAGTTTTGTTCAGTGAGGGAGAGGTGCGGGGCGAGTTGTGTTCAGTGTGGGAGAGGTGCGGGGCGAGTTGTGTTCAGTGAGGGAGAGGGGCGGGGCGAGTTGTGTTCAGTGAGGAAGGGGGCGGGGCGAGTTGTGTTCAGTGAGGGAGAGGGGCGGGGCGAGTTGTGTTCAGTGAGGGAGAGGGGCGGGGCGAGTTGTGTTCAGTGAGGGAGAGAGGCGGGGCGAGTTGTGTTCAGTGAGGAAGGGGGCGGGGCGAGTTGTGTTCAGTGAGGGAGAGGGGCGGGGCGAGTTGTGTTCAGTGAGGGAGAGAGGCGGGGCGAGTTGTGTTCAGTGAGGGAGAGAGGCGGGGCGAGTTTTGTTCAGTGAGGGAGAGGGGCGGGGCGAGTTGTGTTCAGTGAGGGAGAGGGGAGGGGCGAGTTGTGTTCAGTGAGGGAGAGGGGAGGGGCGAGTTGTGTTCAGTGAAGGAGAGGGTGCGGGGCGAGTTGTGTTCAGTGAAGGAGAGGGTGCGGGGCGAGTTGTGTTCAGTGAGGGAGAGGGGCGGGGTGAGTTGTGTTCAGTGAGGAAGAGGGGCGGGGTGAGTTGTGTTCAGTGAGGGAGAGGGGCGGGGTGAGTTGTGTTCAGTGAGGGAGAGGGGAGGGGCGAGTTGTGTTCAGTGAGGGAGAGGGGCGGGGCGAGTTGTGTTCAGTGAGGAAGGGGGCGGGGCGAGTTGTGTTCAGTGAGGGAGAGGGTGCGGGGCGAGTTGTGTTCAGTGAGGGAGAGGGGCGGGGTGAGTTGTGTTCAGTGAGGAAGAGGGGCGGGGTGAGTTGTGTTCAGTGAGGGAGAGGGGCGGGGTGAGTTGTGTTCAGTGAGGGAGAGGGGAGGGGCGAGTTGTGTTCAGTGAGGGAGAGGGGCGGGGCGAGTTGTGTTCAGTGAGGAAGGGGGCGGGGCGAGTTGTGTTCAGTGAGGGAGAGGGGCGGGGCGAGTTGTGTTCAGTGAGGGAGAGAGGCGGGGCGAGTTGTGTTCAGTGAGGGAGAGGGGCGGGGCGAGTTGTGTTCAGTGAGGGAGAGGGGCGGGGCGAGTTGTGTTCAGTGAGGGAGAGGGGCGGGGCGAGTTGTGTTCAGTGAGGGAGAGGGGCGGGGCGAGTTGTGTTCAGTGAGGGAGAGGTGCGGGGCGAGTTGTGTTCAGTGAGGAAGAGGGGCGGGGCGAGTTGTGTTCAGTGAGGAAGAGGGGCGGGGCGAGTTGTGTTCAGTGAGGGAGAGGGGCGGGGCGTGTTGTGTTCAGTGAGGGAGAGGGGCGGGGTGAGTTGTGTTCAGTGAGGGAGAGGGAGAGGGGAGGGGCGAGTTGTGTTCAGTGAGGAAGGGGGCGGGGCGAGTTGTGTTCAGTGAGCGAGAGGGGCGGGGCGAGTTGTGTTCAGTGAGGGAGAGGGGCGGGGCGAGTTGTGTTCAGTGAGGAAGGGGGCGGGGCGAGTTGTGTTCAGTGAGGGAGAGGGGCGGGGCAAGTTGTGTTCAGTGAGGGAGAGGGGCGGGGCGAGTTGTGTTCAGTGAGGGAGAGGGGCGGGGCGAGTTGTGTTCAGTGAGGGAGAGAGGCGGGGCGAGTTGTGTTCAGTGAGGGAGAGAGGCGGGGCGAGTTGTGTTCAGTGAGGGAGAGGGGCGGGGTGAGTTGTGTTCAGTGAGGGAGAGGGAGAGGGGAGGGGCGAGTTGTGTTCAGTGAGGAAGGGGGCGGGGCGAGTTGTGTTCAGTGAGCGAGAGGGGCGGGGCGAGTTGTGTTCAGTGAGGGAGAGGGGCGGGGCGAGTTTTGTTCAGTGAGGGAGAGGTGCGGGGCGAGTTGTGTTCAGTGTGGGAGAGGTGCGGGGCGAGTTGTGTTCAGTGAGGAAGGGGGCGGGGCGAGTTGTGTTCAGTGAGGGAGAGGGGCGGGGCAAGTTGTGTTCAGTGAGGGAGAGGGGCGGGGCGAGTTGTGTTCAGTGAGGGAGAGGGGCGGGGCGAGTTGTGTTCAGTGAGGGAGAGGTGCGGGGCGAGTTGTGTTCAGTGAGGGAGAGGTGCGGGGCGAGTTGTGTTCAGTGAGGAAGGGGGCGGGGCGAGTTGTGTTCAGTGAGGGAGAGGGGCGGGGCAAGTTGTGTTCAGTGAGGGAGAGGGGCGGGGCGAGTTGTGTTCAGTGAGGGAGAGGGGCGGGGCGAGTTGTGTTCAGTGAGGGAGAGAGGCGGGGCGAGTTGTGTTCAGTGAGGGAGAGAGGCGGGGCGAGTTGTGTTCAGTGAGGGAGAGGGGCGGGGTGAGTTGTGTTCAGTGAGGGAGAGGGAGAGGGGAGGGGCGAGTTGTGTTCAGTGAGGAAGGGGGCGGGGCGAGTTGTGTTCAGTGAGCGAGAGGGGCGGGGCGAGTTGTGTTCAGTGAGGGAGAGGGGCGGGGCGAGTTTTGTTCAGTGAGGGAGAGGTGCGGGGCGAGTTGTGTTCAGTGTGGGAGAGGTGCGGGGCGAGTTGTGTTCAGTGAGGGAGAGGGGCGGGGCGAGTTGTGTTCAGTGAGGAAGGGGGCGGGGCGAGTTGTGTTCAGTGAGGGAGAGGGGCGGGGCGAGTTGTGTTCAGTGAGGGAGAGGGGCGGGGCGAGTTGTGTTCAGTGAGGGAGAGAGGCGGGGCGAGTTGTGTTCAGTGAGGAAGGGGGCGGGGCGAGTTGTGTTCAGTGAGGGAGAGGGGCGGGGCGAGTTGTGTTCAGTGAGGGAGAGAGGCGGGGCGAGTTGTGTTCAGTGAGGGAGAGAGGCGGGGCGAGTTTTGTTCAGTGAGGGAGAGGGGCGGGGCGAGTTGTGTTCAGTGAGGGAGAGGGGAGGGGCGAGTTGTGTTCAGTGAGGGAGAGGGGAGGGGCGAGTTGTGTTCAGTGAAGGAGAGGGTGCGGGGCGAGTTGTGTTCAGTGAAGGAGAGGGTGCGGGGCGAGTTGTGTTCAGTGAGGGAGAGGGGCGGGGTGAGTTGTGTTCAGTGAGGAAGAGGGGCGGGGTGAGTTGTGTTCAGTGAGGGAGAGGGGCGGGGTGAGTTGTGTTCAGTGAGGGAGAGGGGAGGGGCGAGTTGTGTTCAGTGAGGGAGAGGGGCGGGGCGAGTTGTGTTCAGTGAGGAAGGGGGCGGGGCGAGTTGTGTTCAGTGAGGGAGAGGGTGCGGGGCGAGTTGTGTTCAGTGAGGGAGAGGGGCGGGGTGAGTTGTGTTCAGTGAGGAAGAGGGGCGGGGTGAGTTGTGTTCAGTGAGGGAGAGGGGCGGGGTGAGTTGTGTTCAGTGAGGGAGAGGGGAGGGGCGAGTTGTGTTCAGTGAGGGAGAGGGGCGGGGCGAGTTGTGTTCAGTGAGGAAGGGGGCGGGGCGAGTTGTGTTCAGTGAGGGAGAGGGGCGGGGCGAGTTGTGTTCAGTGAGGGAGAGAGGCGGGGCGAGTTGTGTTCAGTGAGGGAGAGGGGCGGGGCGAGTTGTGTTCAGTGAGGGAGAGGGGCGGGGCGAGTTGTGTTCAGTGAGGGAGAGGGGCGGGGCGAGTTGTGTTCAGTGAGGGAGAGAGGCGGGGCGAGTTGTGTTCAGTGAGGGAGAGGGGCGGGGCGAGTTGTGTTCAGTGAGGGAGAGAGGCGGGGCGAGTTGTGTTCAGTGAGGGAGAGAGGCGGGGCGAGTTGTGTTCAGTGAGGGAGAGGGGCGGGGCGAGTTGTGTTCAGTGAGGGAGAGGGGCGGGGCGAGTTGTGTTCAGTGAGGGAGAGGGGCGGGGCGAGTTGTGTTCAGTGAGGGAGAGGGGCGGGGCGAGTTGTGTTCAGTGAGGGAGAGGGGAGGGGCGAGTTGTGTTCAGTGAGGGAGAGAGGCGGGGCGAGTTGTGTTCAGTGAGGGAGAGAGGCGGGGCGAGTTGTGTTCAGTGAGGGAGAGAGGCGGGGCGAGTTGTGTTCAGTGAGGGAGAGGGGCGGGGCGAGTTGTGTTCAGTGAGGGAGAGGGGCGGGGCGAGTTGTGTTCAGTGAGGGAGAGGGGCGGGGCGAGTTTTGTTCAGTGAGGGAGAGGGGCGGGGCGAGTTGTGTTCAGTGAGGGAGAGGGGCGGGGCGAGTTGTGTTCAGTGAGGGAGAGGGGCGGGGCGAGTTGTGTTCAGTGAGGGAGAGGGGCGGGGCGAGGTGTGTTCAGTGAGGGAGAGGGGCGGGGCGAGTTGTGTTCAGTGAGGGAGAGGGGCGGGGCGAGTTGTGTTCAGTGAGGGAGAGAGGCGGGGCGAGTTGTGTTCAGTGAGGGAGAGGGGCGGGGCGAGTTGTGTTCAGTGAGGGAGAGGGGCGGGGCGAGTTGTGTTCAGTGAGGGAGAGGGGCGGGGCGAGTTGTGTTCAGTGAGGGAGAGGGGCGGGGCGAGTTGTGTTCAGTGAGGGAGAGGGGCGGGGCGAGTTGTGTTCAGTGAGGGAGAGGGGCGGGGCGAGTTGTGTTCAGTGAGGGAGAGGGGCGGGGCGAGTTGTGTTCAGTGAGGGAGAGAGGAGGGGCGAGTTGTGTTCAGTCGAACTGTCGGATCTAACTGGAACGCAACATCTATATCGATATATGCGATATTGTCTTATCTTATATCGCGTATGAAAATATATCGATATATTGTAAAATCTCGATATATCGTTCAGCCCTAACCACCATATATATATATATATATAGTGCCTCCAAGTAGTATTCAACCCCCTGCAGATATATATACGTGTATGTGTATATATATACAGTGTATCACAAAAGTGAGTACACCCCTCACATTTCTGCAAATATTTCATTATATCTTTTCATGGGACAACACTATAGACATGAAACTTGGATATAACTTAGAGTAGTCAGTGTACAGCTTGTATAGCAGTGTAGATTTACTGTCTTCTGAAAATAACTCAACTCACAGCCATTAATGTCTAAATAGCTGGCAACATAAGTGAGTACACCCCACAGTGAACATGTCCAAATTGTGCCCAAATGTGTCGTTGTCCCTCCCTGGTGTCATGTGTCAAGGTCCCAGGTGTAAATGGGGAGCAGGGCTGTTAAATTTGGTGTTTTGGGTACAATTCTCTCATACTGGCCACTGGATATTCAACATGGCACCTCATGGCAAAGAACTCTCTGAGGATGTGAGAAATAGAATTGTTGCTCTCCACAAAGATGGCCTGGGCTATAAGAAGATTGCTAACACCCTGAAACTGAGCTATAGCATGGTGGCCAAGGTCATACAGTGGTTTTCCAGGACAGGTTCCACTCGGAACAGGCTTCGCCAGGGTCGACCAAAGAAGTTGAGTCCACGTGTTCGGCGTCATATCCAGAGGTTGGCTTTAAAAAATAGACACATGAGTGCTGCCAGCATTGCTGCAGAGGTTGAAGACGTGGGAGGTCAGCCTGTCAGTGCTCAGACCATACACCGCACACTGCATCAACTCGGTCTGCATGGTCGTCATCCCAGAAGGAAGCTGACGCACAAGAAAGCCCGCAAACAGTTTGCTGAAGACAAGCAGTCCAAGAACATGGATTACTGGAATGCCCTGTGGTCTGACGAGACCAAGATAAACTTGTTTGGCTCAGATGGTGTCCAGCATGTGTGGTGGCACCCTGGTGAGAAGTACCAAGACAACTGTATCTTGCCTACAGTCAAGCATGGTGGTGGTAGCATCATGGTCTTGGGCTGCATGAGTGTTGCTGGCACTGGGGAGCTGCAGTTCATTGAGGGAAACATGAATTCCAACATGTACTGTGACATTCTGAAACAGAGCATGATCCCCTCCCTTCGAAAACTGGGCCTCATGGCAGTTTTCCAACAGGATAACGACCCCAAACACAACCTCCAAGATGACAACTGCCTTGCTGAGGAAGCTGAAGGTAAAGGTGATGGACTAAACCCAATTGAGCACCTGTGGCGCATCCTCAAGTGGAAGGTGGAGGAGTTCAAGGTGTCTAACATCCACCAGCTCCGTGATGTCATCATGGAGGAGTGGAAGAGGATTCCAGTAGCAACCTGTGCAGCTCTGGGGAATTCCATGCCCAGGAGGGTTAAGGCAGTGCTGGATAATAATGGTGGTCACACAAAATATTGACACTTTGGGCACAATTTGGACATGTTCACTGTGGGGTGTACTCACTTATGTTGCCAGCTATTTAGACATTAATGGCTGTGTGTTGAGTTATTTTCAGAAGACAGTAAATCTACACTGCTATACAAGTTGTACACTGACTACTCTAAGTTATATCCAAGTTTTAGTTCTATAGTGTTGTCCCATGAAAAGATATAATAAAATATTTGCAGAAATGTGAGGGGTGTACTCACTTTTGTGATACACTGTATATATATATATATAATATGTATTAAATATATGTAATATAATTTGTTGAGGGGGCCCCAAATGGTTTTTTCGCACTGGGGCCCATGAGCTCCTAGTTACGCCACTGGAGAGCTCACTAGGTTTTCGAACACACCCCATACGGGGATCTAATGTTTTGGATGATCGGTGTATACCTGCTTGTGTTTGTTGGGGAGGGGGTGCGAGGGTATGTGCGCAGGGCAGCAGGTTTTGGGTAAACAGGAGTGTACTGTATGTCAGTGCTGTAACATAGAAAAAAAAAATGTGCAATGCTGCCATCTAGTGATGGACTTTAATTAAATATATCTGAAGAGGCGCTCCACCAATGAAAACGCAGAGCCCGCCTCCTTTAAACTGATTGGCAGTAGGGTGAATTGAATGCCGCGGTGGCGCTCTCTCATTGTGGTGAGGAGAACTGAAGACGTGGTTCTGTAGCCGTGAGTATTTGAATGTCATTTTCCTTTAAACAGCAGCGCTTCATTAAGGAAACAGGTAAACATGAAGGTTTGAGTTTTTATTATTCTGCTGTAAAGAAATAAAGCTGTAAAAGTAACGTGAAACCGTTTATATATGGGTAATGCTGAGACTTTATAACGGATCCTGTACTCGCTCTGTGGTAAACAGGTGACCGTTACATTTTAAACTTGACTTTGAATCTATTTAAACAGTCGACTGGTGTTTATTTTACAGCTTGTACCGCTTTAAAGCTTGTTTAATTGTTTGTTTTTGTAAAACATTATAATGTGTTCGGGTACTAGACTTAAAATACACAAGTAGTTCATTTTTATGCGTTAATTAGTACATTCCGGGGTTAATAAAAACGCAGCGTTATCAAACAAATAGGTAAACCTGTTAACTCAGATATCAGCCGAATCTGTTGTACGATTTTGTCATTAAATAATTTCCATGTAAAATATGTGTAGTGAAACGAGTAGTAATTTGGGCTGATAGTCCATTTTTTCCACGGATTTGGAACCGACTCTGCAGATTTAGAATCGATTCCGTTCATTGAACCAACTTCAGGTCGTGCACAGGGAAAATATGCATTTTAAAATATGAGCAAAATATGCCGATCGTTTCAACAGAAATTGGGAGTCGCATTACTTGTATGCCAACCCAAAGCTTTAAAGTCGTATCACCTTTATATAAATATTAACGTAACTTTAATTTACAAAACGGTTCAAATAATTTAACGGCTATGTTTTAAACGTTGTTTACTCGGTCTGTTATTCTGTGCTAGATTAAAAATACAGTATTTATACTGATTTATACCGTGTTGTCAGAGTTGTGCTTTTGAGTCGAACGTCTTTAACGTCAAATAAAACTATTTGATATAAAAAACCATCGATGTGTGTGGAGACTGGGAGTCGATTCCAAAGTGAGTCGATTCTGCACGGATTAAGAGTCGATAGAGAGTCGACTCTTAAGCTTTTGGCTTGCACGCAGTGAATCTGATTTGGCTCAAACCCGCGCACACATTGATTTATTTATTAGGAGTTTAACATCATGTTACTCGTTACACAAGATTTATCTTATTTGTTCACAAGTTTAATGTCAAACACAGTCCTGGACAATTCACCTCACTTGCACGTCTTTGGACTGTGGGAGGAAACCGGAGCACCCGGGGGAAACCCACACAGACGTGGGGAGAACATACAAACTCCACAACGAACCCAGGACCTTTTTGCTGCTACCTTTACGTTGCTAAACAGTTAACAACAGTCTATATAGGAAGCTAATATGGCAGCCATGAAGCCTTGCTGACTAAATTCAAACATTCCTCACACAGCTGAGGTGATTTGCACACAGTTTTTTTTTTTTTCCAACTGCTTTGTCCTGGTCTGGGTTAGAGCGGCTCTAGGTCCACCTGGAAACATTGGGTGCTAAGCAGTAGACAGGACATCAGGGTTTCAGCTATTTCCCCCAGACATAACCAATCATGTATGTATAGATGCCCATCCGACTGATAGGCGTTCGAATCTTAGCAGTGTTGGGCTAGTGTCATAGACCGCTGGGCCTACTGAATGACATTGTTGACTTGTGGACCATGTTGATTAATTTTCAGATAATCACAATTAGCTTAAGTAATTATAATTAGCTGATTGCTGTAACTGTAGCTGACTTGTCATTTAGAAAAGTACAAAATAAACTGTAATGACAATTTTGTATAAGAATTATGAAACTTCCCAGTGATATTTCAGGCTTGAAAATCAACAATTCCTCATGCTAAAGTAATAGAAGAGGCTTCTGATGCTGATGTGCACCATGTACTGGCTGAGGTAGTGCTTTGTGCTGTTGGTCGGGTTACCCCTCTGCCCGCTGATGGAGATGACGGCGCAAAACACTTCCTTGCCAGAGCTGGTGATGAACCGTCTGCCAGCTTGTATGTATGAATGGAACCACCATCAAACATCAACCGTGAAGTTAATGATTGATTCTTTTTCCAGACCAGGTCTAGAATTAATGAAATAAAATTTAGAAAGTGTGACAGTTGTGTCCAGGATGTTTTATTTATTGCTTTTACATTTCTATTTACAGATTTTGGCCAGTAAAATGTATTTATTATGTCCAAAAGTATTCAGTTAATAAGGTTACAAGCATGTCTGCCTGTGTGCATTACATGGAAAAACAGCTGCCCATTCAAACACTGCTGCTAGATGTGCACTAAAATGTCAGCTGTTTACAAATAACTATGTGCACAGAAATAAACCCTGTTTCTGGAAAGGTTGGTACATTTTGCTAAATGTAATAAAAACTGGAATGTTTGATTTGTTCATTCTTTTGAATCTTTTTTTTAACTGACAAAAGTATAAATAAATGACTTTACATGTTTTGGCTGGCAAACTTGATTTTGTAAATATGAACAAATTTTAAATTTGATGCCTGCAACACTTAAAAATGTTGGGACAGGGATAAAATAAAATAAGACTATAAAGCTAGACTATTGAAGTTACACCAAGTGTTTAAAGTTCACAGTTCACCTTGTATTCATCGAAAAGATCACCAAGGTGCAAAAGTCACAGTCCATCATTTATCGGGGTTCATCAATGCTTGTGGTTTGGGTGACTTGCATGTATGTAAAGTAACTATTAACACAGAGGTGCATATTGGGATTTTAGAGAGACATATGCTGCCCTCAAGTCGACCTTTTTTCCCCAAGAAGTCTGCAGTTATTTAGCGTGACGATGCCAGATCTCATTTTGCATGTGCTACAGCATGGCTTTGTAGACACAGAGTGCGTCTGCTTGACTGGCTTGTCTGCAGGAGAACCAGACCACAGTGATTATGGACTGTTGAGCAGCTGAAGTTTTGTTTTGAGCATGAATGGGCAAACATTTTACTTGCAACCATCATTATCTGCCATTCCTAAATGATTAGTGTAATTAATAAGAAAAAGGGGTAAACATACCACTGTCTTAGCTATTAATAAATGTTTACAGTTAAATCTTTAGTATACAATTTAGCAACAGCCTGTTGACTCAAATTACACATAATTTAAGTTAGAAGTCTTTCCATTTATTTTTGGTAAAGCTTTAAAAACAAGCCATGCATTACATAACCAAAGTGACAAAGAATTGCAGGTTGAGAATTAGGATTAGATCTGTGTAGACTTTCATTAGGTTGGTCGGGTTAAGCAATTGCTGTAGGTCCTGACCAGCTGGCTAACTGATCTTTAAAGTCAGTCACCGCATTGACATAAGGGGACACCTACTTCACTGGCACTCTCAAACAGTGAGCAAAGTGTCAAGGAATTGAGCACACAGAGAGTTCCAGAGTTCCTGGTTAGGGTTATAAAACTTACTATGCCTAAAACAGTATTAAACTGTCCATTAAAATATTGTGTTTTTTTAATGCATTTTCTCCCCATTTTCCTCCCGATTTAGCGCACTCAATTTTGTCTTCCGCTGCTACCAGAGATACCAGATTGCATCCGGGGAGAGCACGTCGCTGTACACGCCTCTTCCGACACGTACACAGCCCTCCTCTTCTCGCCCCTGCTCCTGCACAGGCGTCTCTTCCGCCAGTCAGGGTCCTTACACAGAGTATGAAGACCCACCCTGAGATACGGTGGCCAATTAGTATCTGCTGCAGGCACTGCCAATTATGCCCACTAGATTTCGCCCAGCCGACCGGAGGCAACACAGAGTTTAGAACCGAGAGGTTCAGAAACTCGGTGCTGGTGTGCAAGCGGAATATCCACCTGGGTGCCAAAATATTGTGTTTTTACTGTGGCACACAGTCTGGAAAAATGTTTTGACCCCCTGTTAAAATTGTTCATTTTTCAAAGTAGAAATACATATCTGGCTGCTAATTACATACATAATGATTGTGGAGGTAGAAAGGATGCACGTTTCCCATCTAATTTACACTCACAGCACTATATAGATGCCTATATTCAAAGTGACTTACAATTGTGACCAAATACAATCCAAGCAATTAAGGGTTAAGGTCCTTGCTCAGGGGCCAGAGTGGCAACTTGGCAGTGGTGGGGGTTGAATTATTGATCTTCTGATTGCTAGTCCAGTACCTTAATCATTAGGCTACCACTGCCCTGCTTTTGGGAAAAATGACTATATGAAACTCTATAGTGGGCTGAGGTTATTTGTTTATAGTTGGTAGGACCACTTGTCATTAAGACCATGATCAATAAAAGAAAACTTTAAAAACATGCTTTAGTCATGATAAGTAAATATGCCAGTTCCTTCAAAACAACAGTATAGATGCTTCAAGTTTACCTCACTAAATCGCAACTTTTAGTGCAAGAACATACATTTGTAACTAAAAAACCAAGAACAAGGAAGAAAAAGTGACAGAAAGTAAGTTTGACTGGATGCTTCTAATAGGTGGAAATGCTTGTGGTATAAATCTTTTCAGGATACAATTAAGGTACGAGACACAAAGTGTGAAAATAAGGTGCAGCATTCCAACCCTGTATGTACATCTATTTCTCTAAACTGCTAAATCAGGTCACAACTTCCCCAAAAGTCACCTCTCACTACAAATTCAAATACTCCAAACATGGAAGTAATAGTGAAAACTGGAAGTAACAGACAAGCCATGTTTTCAAAATACTCTTTTTATTTTTTTTGAAACACAGAAAGGTCAAAAATGTTCACAACACAAAATACTTCTTAAACATTCAAATATTTATACTTTATTAACTTTACAAAATGTCAATTTTACATTCACATAGGAGAAAATCAAGTGTAACATTTATCCAGAATCATGTATATACAGCCTTATTCAAAGGTTAGACACCCCTGGTTGTGTTGATTTTTTTTTAAAATATCTTGACAGAACAAACTAAATTGCTTATTATGGATCATTTTAGTGCATAAATATTATTTATTTGTTGAATTTAATACACTTGGATTAAACATATATATTAAATGTGCTATAAAATTTGCCACGTTACAATGTATGTTTTATCTCCCCCTCCCAATAAGGTCAGCAAATAAACAGTAATTTTGCATTGTGTGCACAATGTTGCCATCAGAAAATCTGTTCACTTATTTAGAAGAAGAACACCTTTTATTTGTCATATATAACATACACATGTGTACAGTACAATAAAATGCTTTTCCACATATCACAGCTTGTATGGAAGCTGGGGTCAGAGTGCAGGGTCAGTCATTGGAGCAAACAGGGTTAAGGGCCAAAAGTGGCTGCATAGCGGAGTCTGGATTTGAACTGACAATCTTCCGATTGATAGCCCAAAGCTTTACTCACTAGGCTAAAAAATGAACAAAACATGGAAATTGACCAGGGGTGTCCAAACTTCATCCATTTTTTACAGTACATATAACTACTTTGTTCTACATAGTCTTCACACCTGTAAGTACTGAAACATTAAAAAAAAAAACAGATTCACAACACTACCTGTAAAAAGAAAGAAAGGACTCAGTATGAACTCACACAGACACTCCTACCGTCACGTCCATTTTGGCACTTTTCCCAAAATAATGAATTTGTGCTTCACAGCTTGTCTGAAAACAGAATTAATCGGTGATCTACTGCATACATGTGTTAATAAGTTGTGCATGTATCTGTTAGTACAGTGGTATTCAAACTGCTGGGTCAGACCTCCCTGGAATCACTGGGTGCAATGCAACATACACACCCTGGACAACCAGTTATAGTCAATCGTGTGTATGTAGATGCCTGATAGCACCACTGGGTATTCGAACCCTGAATCTCAGCAGTAGTGGGTTGGCGAAATATATCACAGCGCCACTTGGATGCCCTTTCTTTAAAAAAAAAAAATGTCAAGGTGTGCACAATTTACATTACTGATACACACCATGGAAATCATAAAATAGGCTGATGGACTGTTAGTCAGCAAGTTTTTTCTCTCTCTCTTTTTCTCCAGTTTTTCCCCCAATTTTCTTCCCTAATCTGGTCGTATCCAATTACCCTGATTACGCGTTACGCTTCACCTCTACCGATACAACCCTCCACTGCTGACTGAGGAGCTCTGCAACTGACACACGCCCCCTCCGACACGTGTGCAGTACCGACTGCATCTTTTCACCTGCACGAGGCGAGTTCATATGTGGATCAGCCTTGTGCACGGAGAGCCACACCCTGATCAGCATTATTCCCCGACTCTGCACATGCGCCATCAATCAGCCAACAGAGGTCGTAAATGCATCAGTTGCGAGGAACCCTGGTCTGGCTCATCCCACCCTGAAGAACAGCCAATCGTTGTTCATGTGGCCGCCCAGCCCAGCCAGATGACAGAGCTGAGATTCAATATGATGTATATGAAATCCCAGCTCTGGTGTGCTAGTGTATTTTACCGCTGCGCCACCTGAGCGGCCAATGTCTGCAAGTTTGTGAAATGTAACGGTACAGAATTCATTCATTATTGATAATGAAAACTCTAGGGGGAGGTATTTCTTAGCTTTTATATGGGAACTCATCAGATGTGTAGGGATGCACTGTCAAAAACATCATACCACTGTGTATGCAGATACAGAAACTCCCTTGGTCTTTTTACAAACATTGTGCTCTAGAAAAGTAACTACACAGATGTTTAATGCCTCAAAAGTGTCACATTTGTTACAGAAACTTGTTTGGCAGTTTCACAGAAATCTACTGAATCCCATAGCTGAAAACCCTGAGTTCACTAAGTTCTAATCATGTTCTTTTTGCATAATGAGCATTGTGTGGCACTGATCTGAATTCACAATTAACTGCATAACTAATCAGTACATTTAATAATATTTAAAAATGTATTTAATTCAGACAGAATTTAACAAAGAAGCATTTTGAAATCAATACACACACACACACACACACACACACACACGTTTGTCTTCATTCAGGATGTGAACATAACTGATGCTAACAACCTGTAATGACCATGTAGCTCAACATTGTAATTTAAGGAGGGAAGCTAGCAATAAGATTGATTTAGAATCAAATTTTACCTAAAAGTAGAGACTATAATGTCAGCACACACTTCTGGAAAATTGAAATGCTTTATACATGAATATTCCAGGATGATCTTGTGAGCTGTGTAAGGCTCTGCACATATTTGCTTAGTTTTAAGGAAGCAGATTAAACCTTTAATAAAACAACTGTTTTACTTATAGTGCGTGTAGTGTTACATCCACACCGTTTAGGATAATCATTATTTTTAAAATGTTATGTTCCTTAGTAATGTGTTTACTCATTATAGTGTATATTTACATTTAGGTTTATGGAAATGGTTTTAGGATTGTATGACTGTTGAGTGTTTAAGCTACAGTAGTCATTATGGACCCAGTAAAATAACAAATTAAATTAAATAAACAACACATACACCGATCAGCCATAACATTAAAACCACCTTCCTGTTTCTAGACTCACTGTCCATTTTATCAGCTCCACTTACCATATAGAAGCACTTTGTAGTTCTACAATTACTGACTGTAGTCCATTTGTTTCTCTGCATGCTTTGTTAGCCCCCTTTCATGCTGTTCTTCAATGGTCAGGACTCTCCCAGGCCCAACACAGAGCAGGTATTATAGCAATGCTGATGGAGTTTTTAAATACCTCACTGTCCCTGCTGGACTGAGAATAGTCCACTAACAAAAAATATCCAGCCAACAGCACCCCATGGGCAGCGTCCTGTGTCCACTGATAAAGGTCTAGAAGATGACCAACTCAAACAGCAGCAATAGATGAGCGATCGTCTCAGACTTTACATCTACAAGGTGGACCAGCTAGGTAGGAGTGTCTAATAGAGTGGACAGTGAGTGGACAAGGTATTTAAAAACTCCAGCAGCGCTGCTGTGTCTGATCCACTCATACCAGCACAACACACACTAACACACCACTGAAGAACAGGGTGAAAGAAGGCTAAAAAGGTATGTAGAGAAATAGATGGACTACAGTCAGTAATTGTAGAACTTCAAAGTGCTCCTATATAGTAAGTGGAGCTGATAAAATGGACAGTGAGTGTAGAAACAAGGAGGTGGTTTTAATGTTGTGGCAGATCAGTGTATATCACAAAGGTGCAAATTCAGCCAACAAGTGCTATGACCCTTTTAGTACAACTTAGTTTTGGGTTGCACCCATTTTCCCCATGTTGTGCTGCTGTAATTCATAGTAAATGGGTGTTTGATTGGCACACTAGTAAATCACTTGTCTACTACCCATGATCTCAGCAGTGCTATAGGCCGGTAGAGCTTCTACACAGACATAATTGGTTATGTCTGAGGGAGGCAGGATGGCCAGACAGCCTAGCCTCTCAGTGCCGGTTCCAAGCCCCGATAAAAAAAGAGGGTTGCGTTTTAAGCATTTGGCATAAAACTGGACCCAGTTTGGTATGCAGACCAGATCCACTGTGGCAACCCCTAATACATAGAAAAAATGTGTCACCCTGAGACTTCCTAGGGTTTTGGTCATAGTTCCAGTGGACAAAAAAGTAAAACAGCAGCTGTCACACAGACTGTTAGCTTAAACAATTGGGTTTTAAAAGCATCCCGCTAGGATCATACAAACAGGTTCAATAAGTGGATGTGTATGAAAAAATCTTGTAAGATATAAATGACAGTAGTACAGTACAGCTACAACCTGATCAACTTTTACAACATAAATCATTTAAAAACTACCAGTATTGCTTATTAAGAAATATACTAACTGTAGTGCAGATTGGGACATAAAGGAAACGTACAGACATTAATAATGATTAGAAAACAATTAGAATTGCACGCTGCTCATACAGCCGTGTGTTCTACTGCGTAACGACATACAATAATAAACATTTGCCTTCATTTAGCAAGAAAGACTTCGGTACCTTAAACGTTTTGTTAGCAAGTAAAGCACAAACATAAAACTATATTGTAGTACTGTAGACACGTATCACACTGTACAAATATTTAATGTTAGCATAAAGAGGAACACTGGTTACTGTACATTAGGGAATGACAAGGAAATTAAGTATTGATTTATTCCTTACTGCACTGCTTGAAGAGAAATGCAGGAATGAAGGAACACACCTGTCGATGTTGAGTGTGTATGAACGTGATAAGGATTGCAGCTCTCGCATTATGACTGTCGGTTACCATACATTAGAGGAATGATGTAAACAGAGATGTCATCTCCCGAGCCGAGCTGCTCGTCCTTTATCCGCCAGCCACGGTCTCTGAGAACCCCTCGAGCACGCATCACCAGATCCTGAGCTGCCATGGTGTACCTGCAGAGTATTTAGGGTGGATGAATTTGAGCATTTAGAGCCTCTGAAAACTAAAGAAAAACTAGTGTATTTAGTTCATATCCATGACTAAATTAGGTTTACACTAACACTAAAACACCCCCACTGCACCTAAGCCTTAGATCATTATGACAGTGTATGAGAATAAAGTGGGGGGCGGCACGGTGGCTCGGTGGGTAGCACTGTTGCCTCACAGCAAGAAGGTCCTGGGTTTGATCCCCAGGCGGGGTGGTCCGGGTCCTTTCTGTGCTGAGTTTGCATGTTCTCCCCGTGTCTGCATGGGTTTCCTCCGGGCGCTCCGGTTTCCTCCCACAGTCCAAAAACATGCAGTCAGGGTAGTTGGAGACACTGAATTGCCCTATAGGTGAATGGGTGTGTGTATGTATGTGTGTCTGCCCTGCAATGGACTGGTGCCCCGTCCAGGGTGTTACTGTGTGCCTTGCTCCCATTGAAAAGCTGGAATAGGCTCCAGCATCCCCCCCCCCCCCCCATGACCCTAATTGTATAAGTGGTTAAGACAGTGAGTGAGAATAAAGTCGTATAAGTTTTGATTTTGAGAACAAAGTTGAAATGATTATGACTATAGCAACCTTCTTGTGTTAAAATGAGGGATGTTCATGATTTGGTAGTTATACTTCCATATCGGTTTCACAAATAAAGAAATCCCCAATCTCCTGACACATCAGCACCAGTTTGTTATTAGCGTAAGGACGCTGAAGCGGCTTTGTAATAAACTGTGTTTATTTAGAAGAACGTGCACCACTGGTGCACTCGCCGTCTGCGTCAGCGCCAGTACTTCAGTGCCTTATGGACTCGTACAATAAACTAAAGCCGTATGGCATCGCTATAAATAGTTGCATTGATGGGTTTAGTCATCATGTCATGTGGATGGAAGCGTACAATACAAACAACCCACCAAAAATAATCTCGGGTTATTGGATAACCACAGTAACACTCATTATAGGCTGCCCTCAGTGCTTGCGTGCCGATCCAGGTACTGAGATCCGTGCTTCTCTGAACTGACAAGCCTACGACGGCTGCACACTCTTGGGCCATAATATTTCCACTTTATTCTCGAAATCAAAACTTAACTTAAAAATATTTTTACAGTGGCCCTAATACGCCATCGTAGATCACAGACTGATTATTGACTGAACATTTTTATTCAAGATTTTCTGGTAGAGAGCAGAATTCATGGTTCCACCAATCATCAGTCATCAAAGCCTCAAAGCAGCTTCGCATCCAAACACGTTAAAACTAGAGCCCTACTAAATTCACAAAAAAATGTTCACTGACCTCAATTTTAAAAATCACAGATTTCACCAAGTTTTAAAGAAAAGTGCCACATTTCACGCCAGTCATTAAATAACAATCATAAATTAAATGATAGGAGAAATGGAAGGTACAATACACAGCACAGCTACCTTAATGGTTAAATGTAAACCAAGAACATTTAGTGACGGTCTTAAAGATCAAAATTCTCGTCAGTGTTTTGACACCCCCCCCTCTGCGTCAACTGAATTGGTTGGGAGTTTTCCAAACTCGGTTACCCAAGTCGTGTTTTAGCTGCTTTACACTTTGACATCTGTTATATTTTTTTGTTTATGCATTTTCTCCTTTTTTCGCGCGTCCCGCTCTGATTGAGGAAAACGAAGCTAACCCATGCCCTCTCTGACATGTGGGCAGCATGCCGTATGCAACTTGTCACCTACACTTTGACAAGGGCAATGCGGACCAGCACTGTGTACGAAGAGACACACCCTGACAGCACTCTTTTCCCATCTCTGTGCAGGCGCCATCAATCAGCCAGCAGAGGTCGTAATTGCATTAGTTATGAGAGAGTCCCTATCCGACTTAATCCCGACCCTATCCGGCTTAATCCCACCCCTATCTGAACAACAGGCCAATCGTTGTTCATGTGGCCGCCCAGCCGGCAGGCAGAGCTGAGACTCGATACGATGTATTCGAGACCCCAGCTCTGGTTCCAGAGAGTGTTTTTACCGCTGCGCCACCTGAGTAAAACTTTTGACATATTACTCCATATTAATAACATTAATCAAGCCTAAGTTGGTCATTATTAATTACATTTGGGTAATTTAAGTGGGGAGTTCACAAAACCAGAAGATTTTAAAAATGGGGGTTGTATGTAAGCCTATTAAAAACTTACATTTATTAAAGTTTGTTGAACAGTAAATGCTCCAATCATTTAAAGAAATAGAAGTGGCAAAAACCATTAAAATCCCAAAACTGCATGTTTCTTTACCCCATCTGTAAAGTACTGTACTAAAAGTGGTTCATCACACTGTGCAACTAAGATGTAACAAGGGAGATAAATACTTCTGAACTTCTGGGATATCAGCTTAAAACCCTCTTGTATTTTGATTTCTCCTGTTAACTGAAGGTAAATACTGACCTGTGAAGGTCATCTGGGTCACAGTTGGCGAGAAAAGAGGTGACAGACTCAGTTACTTCTTCATTAGAGAGAACGTCCCAGAGTCCATCAGTGGCCATCACCAGCACATCATCAGCTCCGTGCTCATGCTGCGTCAGGTTATACACTCTCACCTGCACATACCAACACACATCAACACTCAAAGTTAAAGACCGAAGTCCAGATGGCTGAAACCAAACTTAGCAAATGCAGCATCTCAGATGTCCTCATTGTGCCCATTTAAACCGGAAGAGTGAGAACAAGAAGTTAGGGTTTGTTTGGGGCCAAGTTAGATAATGAGTCTCAAACTCTGTAGAACCCCTGACAGAACGGAGGCAACTGAGCATTATACATTCATGAAGCTTCTCAGGAGACAGAAACTGTAGGCAGTTTGGATCAAAGAGCTGGAGGAGCAAAAAACTTGACTGAACTGCAAACGCAGACAAGAAATATCTGTGACACAGATAACGGAGACGCCAAATGAACTCTAACTGAACTCCTAAACTAATGAATTAAAAATCAAAGCACTCTTCCAGCGAGAGGCAAAAGAAACGAACAGTAAAGCCAGAGGCAGGGAGACCTTGAGAGTTGTTGTGGAGGAAGGAATTAGTTTGTGCTGTGCATTTGAAGCTCAGAAAATGTGCCAGCCTGCAGTAAAATAAAATTTTAGCTTCTAAAAGCACTGCACATTTAAAGGCAGGCTAGAATCCGACAGTGTAGAATGAATGTATTTATAATACACAGATGACAGTAAATGGTGTCAGTGTGGCATTTTTAAGATATATCAGCACATTTTTACAGCCATACATTAAAAAAATTCAACTTTTACTAATTTTTACAAACCATTTCATCCTGGTCAGTTTTATGGTAAGCTGGACCGGAAACTTTGCGTAGAGTGCCAATCCATCACAGAGCCAATCCACACATGTATTCACTCACTAACACCTAAAGGTCATTAGGAGCTGCAAATTTTTTATCCTTTTTTGCAAGTTTTGGAGTAATTAGCACTGGTTAAGAATCGGACCCTGGATCCCAATGGTAGTAAGCTGGCATAATTAAATGCTGCGCCATCCGAGTGCCCTCTTGCGCAAGGTATGTGATGTTATTTCAGGGCATAATCAGGACAGATTGTACATGCTATGTTCAAAGTCTGATCAAACTTTACAGTGTAGTACCGCCACCTTTAAGGTGTTTCAAATACTTAAAACTAAGCCGTGGTAGGGTAGGAAATGACCAGATTTAACAGAGGGGTGGGCTGTGAAAGGAACCTGGTTGCCCAGGACGCCTGCACAGCAGTGGAGGAGTGCAGAGGCCGGGGCGTGGCTCTCCGTGCGCAAAGCTGGCCTCACCTGCAAATCCACCAATCGGAGGGAGTGTGTGTCAGTCAAGTCACCCCCTCCTCAGGCACCACTAGGGGTCCCCAGCAGCAGATTGACTAAGCTAAATTGGGAGAAAATGGGGTAAAAAGGCAAAAACGAATCTAATATGAAGATTGATAGTCCGCTGTGACGACCCCCTAATGAGTCATTCATTCACTTATTCATTCATTCTAATTCAGATGTTTTCTCCTACTTAAGGCTGGTGAAAAGCTCCAGCTAACTTACCTGTCTTTGTCATTCATATTGAATGTATTAATCGGCTAACAGCATTATGCTGACCACTTTAAAGATGGCTGTAAAAAACTCTGTTCTTTATTGTTGTTGTTAAAACAATTATCGATCGCCATAAAATGCAGATTTCGATAAAATCATTTGGTTTGTACATCCCTGAAAATAAGTGGCAGAGGCAGTTGTAGCCTAGCAGTTAAGGCAGGGGTGTCAAACTCATTTTCACCGAGGGCCACATCTGCATCGTTGGTCCCCAAAGGGCCGATTGTAACGTATCCTGCTGTGATTGCAGTCTGCCTTTTAATTCTTGGACAGTTTGTTGTTTTTCTTGGAGGCTAAATTCTGTGTTTGGTGTCAAAATGCCAAATTTATACTGTATATTTATAATGCATATTTATATTTATATTGTACTCCTTTACCACAGACACGGCCTCATAACACAAGAGACGTACCGGTTTTTCTTCTTGAAGCACAAACTTGTATTCACTTTCTCATCTTTCATTAAATTTCCTCCTTCTGCTTCAATTTTCTCTTCTTGTACATTTTGGGATTATTTGTAAATATTTCTCAACATCACTCCGCCTCAGTTTAACGCTGATGTGGAAACGCTGCCATCTAGTGGCGTGATGCGGTCACTTTGTGGGTCACAAAATCGGCATGCATTGTGGGAGATGCAGTTTATGTACAATTTTACAGTGTATTTTAAGACAATCACACGTCTTTTAAGCTCTCGTGGATTTGGCCCGCGGGCCTTGAGTTTGACACATGTGAGTTAAGGTATTGGACTAGTAATCAAAAGGTCGCTGGTTCAAGCCCCACCACTGCCAGGTTGCCACTGGGCTCCTAAGCAAGATCCTTAACCCTCAATTTTTTAGACAATATATACTATCACAGTACTGTAAGCCGCTTTGAATAAAAGCGTCTGCTATATGCTGAAATTGTTAATGTAAATGAACTAGCCATTGTAGCTCTTGCCTGACTCTGTCTTTTATTTTACTATAGGCACAACAATGTTGTGTGTGTGTTTTTTTCTCCCCCGAGATTCTAGTAACCTTCAATGTTAAGTGAACTGAAAAAGAATGCATTACTAACTATATACTTAAAGGCATTCAAGAAATCTAACAAAGCAATAATTTAAACGTCAGTGAACCAACAGCTAGTCACACAGAAGCAGGCCAGATGAGTGTAAAAACAGCCCCGCCGCCCCTCTCACAACATGACTGTTTACTCATGAGCTTAAATATATTTACACAAGGCCATAGAATTCGCATGTGCTTTTCTCACAATCTTATCAACACTGGCGCAAACAAAAGGGAAATATATATACAGTGTATCACAAAAGTGAGTACACCCCTCACATTTCTGCAGATATTTAAGTATATCTTTTCATGGGACAACACTGACAAAATGACACTTTGACACAATGAAAAGTAGTCTGTGTGCAGCTTATATAACAGTGTAAATTTATTCTTCCCTCAAAATAACTCAATATACAGCCAATAATGTCTAAACCACCGGCAACAAAAGTGAGTACACCCCTTAGTGAAAGTTCCTGAAGTGTCAATATTTTGTGTGGCCACCATTATTTCCCAGAACTGCCTTAACTCTCCTGGGCATGGAGTTTACCAGAGCTTCACAGGTTGCCACTGGAATGCTTTTCCACTTTTCCATGACGACATCACGGAGCTGGTGGATATTCAAGACTTTGCGCTCCTCCACCTTCCGCTTGAGGATGCCCCAAAGATGTTCTATTGGGTTTAGGTCTGGAGACATGCTTGGCCAGTCCATCACCTTTACCCTCAGCCTCTTCAATAAAGCAGTGGTCGTCTTAGAGGTGTGTTTGGGGTCATTATCATGCTGGAACACCCAGTTTCCGGAGAGAGAGGATCATGCTCTGCTTCAGTATTTCACAGTACATATTGGAGTTCATGTGTCCCTCAATGAAATGTAACTCCCCAACACCTGCTGCACTCATGCAGCCCCAGACCATGGCATTCCCACCACCATGCTTGACTGTAGGCATGACACACTTATCTTTGTACTCCTCACCTGATTGCCGCCACACATGCTTCAGACCATCTGAACCAAACAAATTAATCTTGGTCTCATCAGACCATAGGACATAGTTCCAGTAATCCATGTCCTTTGTTGACATGTCTTCAGCAAACTGTTTGCGGGCTTTCTTGTGTAGAGACTTCAGAAGAGGCTTCCTTCTGGGGTGACAGCCATGCAGACCAATTTGATGTAGTGTGCGGCGTATGGTCTGAGCACTGACAGGCTGACCCCCCACCTTTTCAATCTCTGCAGCAATGCTGACAGCACTCCTGCGCCTATCTTTCAAAGACAGCAGTTGGATGTGACGCTGAGCACGTGCACTCAGCTTCTTTGGACGACCAACGCGAGGTCTGTTCTGAGTGGACCCTGCTCTTTTAAAACGCTGGATGATCTTGGCCACTGTGCTGCAGCTCAGTTTCAGGGTGTTGGCAATCTTCTTGTAGCCTTGGCCATCTTCATGTAGCGCAACAATTCGTCTTTTAAGATCCTCAGAGAGTTCTTTGCCATGAGGTGCCATGTTGGAACTTTCAGTGACCAGTATGAGAGAGTGTGAGAGCTGTACTACTAAATTGAACACACCTGCTCCCTATGCACACCTGAGACCTAGTAACACTAACAAATCACATGACATTTTGGAGGGAAAATGACAAGCAGTGCTCAATTTGGACATTTAGGGGTGTAGTCTCTTAGGGGTGTACTCACTTTTGTTGCCGGTGGTTTAGACATTAATGGCTGTATATTGAGTTATTTTGAGGGAAGAATAAATTTACACTGTTATATAAGCTGCACACAGACTACTTTTCATTGTGTCAAAGTGTCATTTTCTCAGTGTTGTCCCATGAAAAGATATACTTAAATATCTGCAGAAATGTGAGGGGTGTACTCACTTTTGTTATACACTGTATATATACCGATCAACCATAACATTTACATTAGATTTACATTACATTTTCAGCATTTAGCAGACGCTTTTATCCAAAGCGACTTATAGTTGTGACAGTATACAAATTAAGCAATTGAGGGTTAAGGGTTAGGGCCCAACAGTGGCAACCTGGCAGTGGTGGGGCTTGAACAGGCAACCTTCAGATTACTAGTCCAATAACTTAACCACTAAGCTACAACTGCCCAACATTAAAACCACCTTCAGAATAGTTCACCAACCAAAAATATACAGCCAACAGCGCCGCATGGGCAGCATCCTGTGACCACTGATGAAGGTCTAGAACAGAGGTCACTAACAGGCGGTCCGGGTCCGGACCCAGAAGCTGTCCCATACGGACCCGGACCTACAGCCAAAACAGAAAGTTAGGATTTGAAACCTGACGGAGCGCTTCTATTTTAACCGGCGCAGCTTTTGTAGTCTTTACGGTAGCGGTTTAGCGGATGAGAACCAATCACGTGACACCACTCAGCCAATCAAGTCTGTGCATTCCAGCCGGTAAACACTGCGACTGCAGTGCAGACAGTTGAGAGAGTTAGAGGCGAGTTACATGTGAAAAGACGGTGGAAAGAAAAAGAAAGATAGCGAACGTAGAAAAAACTAAGGGAGAGATACAGACGACTGTGCAGGAGAAAGTTGAGAAAAAGACGAGTGAGACAGGAGACAAATAGCGCTCTCCAAAAAAGAAACGTGTACAGCGAAAATACAGCATTTAATCCGTGATGGAGAGACTCATTTCTGTTCTTACTTCCCACTGGAGCACAATTTATTTTTATTTTCTCTTAATTTGATAAGAGAAAGGTTTTATAAGGTGGGGCGGTCCGGGTCCTCTCTGTGTGTGCATGTTCTCCCCGTGTCCGCATGGGTTTCCTTCGGTGCTCCGGTTTCCTCCCACAGTCCAAAAACATGCAAGTGAGGTGTATTGGAGATACTAAATTGTCCATGACTGTGTTCGATATAAACTTGTGACCTGATGAACCTTGTGTAATGAGTAACTACCGTTCCTGTCATGAATGTAACCAAAGTGTAAAACATGACGTTAAAATCCTAATAAATAAACAGACATTTGATTTGACAGTTATTGATAACATGCAGATGTTGATACAACTACTAGGCTACATTATACTATATTGTATATATGTTATAGTGGTTAAGGTACTGGACTAATAAACAGAAGGTTGCCGGTTCAAGCCCCACCACCACCAAGTTGCCACTGTTGGGTCCCTGAGCAAGGCCCTTAACACTCAATTGCTCATTGTGTTCCGCTCATTGTGTAAGCCACTTTGGATAAAAGCGTCTGCTAAATGCTGAAAATGTAAATGTAAATATCAATATATTTACATTATATATATATATATATATATAGTTAAACATTTCGGACCTTTGCTTCAAGAAATTTTCTCTAACTGGACCCCTTTAAATTTTAGTTGAATACCCCTGGTCTAGAAGATGACCAAGGCAAGGCAAGGCAAGTTTATTTGTATAGCACCTTTCATACACAGTGGCAATTCAAAGTGCTTTACATAAGCAAAAAAAAATTAATTAAAAGCATTAAAACATTCCTGAGATCTAAAACCTCAGAAAGACTTCTTGCAAACATTTAGTTACAATTAAGAGAGCATGAAATTCAAACAAGAGAGATAAAAAATTAAGAACGTGAAAAATTAAAAGAAAATATTGTAAAGTATAACCTACAATTTAGGGAATATGGAATTAAAACAAGAAAGATAAAAAATTAAGAACATGAAAACTAAAAGAAAATATAGTAAAATATACACTACAATTTAGAAGAGCATGAAAAACTAAAAGAAATATGGTAAAATGAGGGTAATGGCAAAAATTTCGAGCTCAATCATAGGCACAAGAAAAAAGAAATGTTTTTAACCTGGATTTAAAGATTTCTACATTTAAGGAACATCTAATATCTCCTGGCAGTCTGTTCCAGTTATATGCAGCCCAACAGCTAAATGCTGCTTCACCATGTTTAGTTTGGACTCTGGGCTCAACTAGCTGACCTGAGTCCATGGATCTAAGAGATCTACTGGGTTTATATTCTCTAAACATTTCTGAGATGTATTCTGGGCCGAACCCATTCAGTGATTTATAGACCAGTAGCAGCACTTTAAATTCTATTCTGTAACTAACCGGAAGCCAGTGTAGAGATTTTAGAACTGGAGTGATGTGCTCAGTTCTCTTCGTCTTAGTTAAAACTCTAGCAGCAGCGTTCTGAATGAGCTGTAACTGTTTAATGGTCTTTTTGGGAAGTCCAGTTAAGAGACCATTACAATAGTCCACCCTACTGGAGATAAAAGCATGGATCAGCTTCTCTAGGTCTTGTTGGCACACTAGACCCTTGATTTTGGATATATTTCTAAGATAGTAGAAGGCTGTTTTGGTGATGGTTTTTATATGGCTGGTGAATGTGAGATCTGAGTCAATTAGAACGCCAAGATTTCGGACTTGGTCTTTGGTTTTTAGAGCCCGGGAACTGAGGTGTTCACTGACACTGGTCCTCTTTTCTTTGCTACTAAACACAACAATCTCTGTTTTGTCCTTATTTAACTGTAAAAAATTCTGGCTCATCCAGTTATTGATGTCCTCCAGACACTGACACAGTGAATCTATTGGGCTGTAATTATCTGGTGAGAGAGCCAGATATATCTGTGTGTCATCTGCATAACTATGGTAATCAATGTTGTTATCTTGTAGCATTTGGCCTAATGGCAGCATATAAAGATTGAACAGAAGAGGTCCGAGAACTGATCCCTGGGGGATTCCACATGTCATAGCCACCCTGTCGGATTCACAGCTGCCAATAGTGACGAAGTAACTCCGGTCTTCTAAATAAGACCTGAACCAATTAAGGACTGTTCCGGAAAGTCCAACCCAGTTTTCCAACCTATCCAGCAATATTCTATGACCTACAGTGTCAAAGGCAGCACTAAGAGCCAGTAAAACCAGAACTGATATTTTACCCGAGTCAGTATTCAGCCGTAGATCATTTAACACTTTTATGAGAGCCGTTTCAGTGCTGTGGTGAGCTCGAAAGCCTGACTGAAATTTGTCAAAATAACCACTGGAATTAAAAAAACTGCTGACTTGATTGTAAACAACTTTCTCAATGATCTTGGCTATGAAAGGAAGATTTGAGATCGGCCTGTAGTTGTTTAACACAGAGTTCTCTTTTTTAGGAATGGCTTAATGGCAGCTGTTTTCAGTGACTTTGGGAAAACGCCTGATTCTAGTGAGCCATTAACTATTTGTTGCAAATCAGTTTTTACAGAGTTAAAAATAGTAAAAAAAAATTCAGATGGCAGTATGTCGAGACAACATGTCGATGATTTAAGATGCTGAACTGTTCTCTCCAGTGTTTTTTGGTCTATTGTATTAAATTGTGACATAATAGTCACGTTATTTTTAGGTGTCTGTAGGGGCAGCATGGTTTCATCGTTTGACTGAGTGGCGTTGATGGTCAGTCTAATAGTTTGGATTTTTTCACAGAAGAAATTAGCAAATTCATTACATTTCTCTGTGGACAGAAGTTCTGGCGTGATCCGTTTTGGAGGATTTGTAAGCTTGTCGACCACGTTGAATAGAGTGCGGGTGTTGTTGATGTTCCTGTTAATGATCTTAGAGAAGTGCAGCTGTCTAGCCCTGCCTAACTCCGAGTTAAAACTACAAAGGCTTTGCTTATAGAGATCATAGTGGATTTGAAGTTTAGTTTTCCTCCACTTACGTTCAGCTCTCCTGCATTCTTTTTTCAGAGCTATTACCATCATTGTGTTACGCCATGGTGCTTTCTGTTTGCTCAACGTTTTCATGACTTTTACAGGGGCAACCACATCCATGACAGTCAATATTTTCACGTTAAAGTTATCCAGGAGTTCATCAACTGACTCTGCAATTAAAGTTGGTGATATAGCTATGGCCTCCATAAACTGAGAACTAATGCTTTCATTTATGCACCTTTTCTTAACAGAAACAGAGCTAGTTTGAGCATCTGGAGTGATCAGCATTTCAAAGAAGACACAAAAATGATCAGAGAGGGCCAAGTCCTTGACCATAACAGAAGAAATGTTAAGACCTTTAGAAATAACTAGATCCAGAGTGTGATATCTTGGAGGTTTATAAATGGTTAAAAATAAAATTTTGGGAGAACCCTTCAAAATAAAACAGAGGTATTCAAAAGACATAAAATTGCCAAGTACAGTCTCTTTGCACTGGAATACATCTTTAAATAAGGCAGCTACTCCTCCACCTTTTCTACCACTTCGACACACATTCATAAAACTGAAGTTTGCTGGTGCTGTTTCATTAAGAACAGTGGCACTGCTGCCTTCTGCTAACCATGTTTCAGTTAGAAACAGAAAATCTAAACTGTAGGATAGAATTATGTCATTCACTAAAAATGATTTATTGGCTAGAGATCTAATATTAAGCAGAGCTAGCTTTAAAGGAACCACAGGAGCCCCTGGGACAGCCCGAGGTTGTCGTGGTACAGGTACGAGGGTAGACTGGTTGACTTGATATGCTGAATGTGTTCTATTCTTTCTATTTCTAATCAACACAGGAATAGAAAACATTTCAGACATACTGGGTCCAAGCTTACTCTCCAAACTGTTGTCAGTATCATATCTGCTATAGCAAGGACCCTGAACACATCACAACGTGTTATCATTGTTTTGTATTCTGAAGCCGCTATCAGTAGCACTCGCTGAACATTCTGAACTCTGTACAGCCAGAGGAGATGAAGTACAAGGCTGCTGCTGACGGTGTTGAAGTGGCCTCAGAGAACGGGGAGGGGGCTGTGGACAGGGGGGAAGGGGTGCCCTGCGCTTTTTGGGTGAAACCTGTGGACTGGCTGAGATGGAGTGTGAGAATTTAGTCCCAACACACACCAGCTTCTCCATTTTCTCTGTGAAATCCATATGTGGAGGTGATGTTGTTGAGAGAGAGAAGTTGGAGGATGATTGTGATGTCTCTGCTGTTGACTGCTGTGTCACTGCCTGATACCAGCTCAAACAGCAGCAATAGATGAGCGATCGTCTTTACTTCTACAAGGTGAACCAACTAGGTAGGAGTGTCTAATAGAGTGGCCAGTGAGTGGACACGGTATTTAAAAACTCCAGCAGTGCTGCTGTGTCTGATCCACTCATACCAGCACAACACACACTAACACACCACCACCATGTCAGTGTCACTGCAGCGCTGAGAATGATCCACTACCTAAATAATACCTGCTCTGTGGTGGTCCTGATCATTGAAGAACAGTAAGAGAAGTATTGGGGCACCCCTTCCAATTATTAAATTTACCAAAGTATCAAAATCCCATAAACACAGTTATCAACTCTACTACTGCAATAAGGACTTTTGCTGGTCACATATATTTTACATTTACATTTGCTGCAATTAGCATGCGCTGAACTGAACAATGTACTGGAACCAGAATCTCAGTATATCACAACCATCTCTCAGTATGTACTGAAGCTTACCTCTGGATAGCAGGACAGAAATGGTTTGATGTAGATATTAGAGTCATGGACTTTGAGGTCGTGATCACCGAGACCACGAGTCACGCCGATGGTCGCCAAAACTCGTGCCTAGGGGAGAACAAAACACTTATTATGATGTATCTAACACCACAAAGGGTTAAATTTATAAAATTTATTAACCAACATCAAAATATGGCTTTACTGTGAAGTGGGACTAGCCAGCAGAACCTTTGGACAGCAGAAATTTCAGGCATTTCTGATTTTTTACACATTTTTAATGCTTTTTCTCCCGAATTTAGCGCAGCCAATTAGTCTTCCGCTGCTGGGGATCCCGATTGCGTTTGAGGAGGGTATATTTGCTTGCTCCATGCCTTTCCGACGTGCATGCGGTTCTTTTTCGGTGGTGCTTTGATGGATTCACACATGAGGTGCCTCGGTCTGCTAACCAGGGTCCTTGCACAGCGTGCACCCACTTATTCTAGCCTTTTTCCCACCCAGCAGACACGGTAGCCAATTTTGTCTGCTTCAGGCATTGCCAATTGTGTCTGCTAGATGGCGCCCAGCCAACCGGTAGCAGAACCGAGATTCGAACCAGGATTATTTTTTAAGAAAATTCTTTAACACGCAGTTTAAAGCACTGAATCCAAGCCACAAGACAAATCTTATAAATCTGTTTTCTAGGGATGTCCCAGTCACATTTAACCAATCCAAATTTATGCATGTAGGTTTTGCAAAACCTTAAAATCTACTGTAATAGGTTAAATTCAATCTGGGACTGTGTCATACATCCATAAAATATTCAAAGCCAAAAAAGAGACAAAACTGAGTTTAGGAGAAAAAATAAAAGTACAGGACTGGTTTCATGTACCAAGATTGAACATGAAACCATGTACAATGTCTAACTGTCTTATTACTACAATTTAAAAAATATTTCAATTGTGGATCACCATTCCTGCTTTTATTTAATCTAGGACTAGGCTTAATTTAAAGTAATCGTACTTTAGTAATTTGCTGTAATTTGTATACACAGTGGTACCTTGTAACTTAATGTCCCTTAAACTTAAAATCTTGAAACTCAGCATCAAGAAATTTGTACCCTTAAACTCAACGTTTCCCTTGAACTTAACATGTTCAGTTTGTTTTTTTAAATGTATTTATCTAATTTTAAATTAACAAATATGAGACGAATCTGCATGTGTGGAATAATCGTCAGATTTACTCTAAAAGCTCCACCTGTATCTGTGTTTATCTGTAGTTTCCTCACTGTTTCACTTTTAAACTTGTGTTACAGCTCGAGGTGCTGAGAAATTGTAAGAATCAGCTTTTTATATCAGTGTTTTTATATTATATTTGTGTTATTTTCAGTGTATACGTGTCAAAAAACCCATTATTTTACATTAGCCTACAATATATGCAAGTCCATGGGACCATGGAACGCATTAACAGGTTTCCCATACATCCTTATGGGCAAAAATACCTTGAAACTCAACGCCTTTTAAACCCAACGCCAGTCCCCGAACCAATTGACGTTGAGTTTCAAGGTACCACTGTAGGGTCTACAACAGCGGATCTGGTCTGTATACCAGACTTAGCACAGTTTTTATCCCAGCTGCCCTTCCTGATGCAGTCGGGTGTAATGAATCAATTATATATATATATATATATATTTTAACATTACTGTGCCCCTGTGCACAAAACAAGCTCTATAAAAACTTGGTTTAAAGCCATGACCTCAGCCCGACTGAACAGTTCTGGAATGAACTGGAACATCAGTTGAGGCTTTCTTGCCCAGCATCAGCACCCAATCAAACAAATGCTCTTTTAACTGAATGTGCACAACTTCCCAAAAAACATACTTTAAAGTTTTGTGAGAAGCCTTCTCAGAAAAGTGGTTGTTGTTAAAGCTGAAAAGATCAAATATATCTTGTTTTGGGAGACTTTGCAGCGTGATTTGAGAAATGATGTCTATCTTAAAAACTGTTTAGAAGAGAGTGTTCTCTTGATGATAGAAGTAGACTGAACCACAGAGAGAAGCTCCTAACATCACTCCCAGTGGCTCTCAGCTTACTTATACCCAAACCCCTACTTTATACTCAAACCACCTTTATTTACTGTTTTCATTTTTCTCTTTGATTCCTCTATTGTTCTTATTTCTTCTCTCTCCTTGAGTCTCCACATTAACTCCGTTTGTCCTCCTTACCTTTTTTCCCTCCCCATATATTAAAGGGAATCGAAGGTCCTCATCCTCAATGGTTTTATATGCCCTACAAATGGAAACAAAAGACAATTATGGATTGCTCTATCCAGTGGTTAAGTGGTCAGACAGCACCAACTGGCTATTAAATAAAGACAAGTTTTAAGCAGGCATTCCAGTAAAGACATACATCTGTGTTTAAAAAGACTGCCAGTAACGACATAAAAAAAAACTACATCAAAACTTCTGTCGAAAATGCTCAAGATCCATTACCATGTGGGCCTTTAAGTATTTTATTGATACAAAATGCATTATGGGTCAGTTCATGTCTGGCTTCTCATGTGGTCAATTAAAATCTGGATGTAATCTGATCGCACGTTAAGTTTCACACACTGAGGGTGTGTTCGAAAACCTAGTGAGCTGCCTTGCTGTCTTACTGCCTACCTAGTACGAGAGGTAAGAGAGGAGTAATAAAGGATTCCAATAAGTCATCGATTTATAATTCTGGTTATTTGAACGCACTACATAGACTGTGATTCCATTAGTTTTTGCTTAATAAGCTAACACAGACTCATGCCATTCAAACCAATGGGATAATGCGTTAGCATGTCAACCGTTTAGATTCGCTGACAAGCCAGAATTTGCAAAATATCGTTCAAATTTAAGGTGCCTTACTAGGCAGCATATTAAGGCATCTAAGAACTGGAACAGCCTCATTCTCGGGAGCGCACGTAGGATGACGTAAAATGCGTCTGTAGAGAGATCACTAGGTTGTTGAACACACCCTAAACATTACACAATACAAATCTTTTGCAGAAGTTAAAACACCCTTGCACAGTTTTGTATTTACTACATTGGAATTAGTGCTGGACAATAATTCGATATCGATATATATCGCGATAGAAAATTTTTCAATAACGGTGATATGATTTTTAAACAAATTCGATCGATATATATTACGTCAGTGCGTGATGACGTACGCCACAGGCACAAAGCCAGTGCTCAGCGTTACCGCTCTGATTACACTCCGCTACAACACGGTGGATATTAGCGGCAAAATGAGTTCAACAGCTGTGAGTGAACGAGCATCCACAGTCAGGGGCGGAGCCCATCAGCCCCCCACCACCGCTTTGCCTGCGTTACTTTTTTGCGGAAGCATTTTTGCTCGCAGGTGTTCCCACAGGGACAACAACTGCGCACCTCAAGTAAGTAGTTCTCCACCAAAACAGTGCAGTCACACATTTAACATAAATGTCAACCACCAACACAATTACAGAAGAAGTACTACTACTGAGTACTAATACTACTGAGTACTAATACCAGCTATTACTACTACTTATTAGTTGTGGCGCGCTACGAATAAAGGCACCAACGGACTATTCGCGTTCCAATGTTGCCAGATTGGGCGGTTTTCCTCCTTATTGGGTGTTTTTTTTTTTTTTTTTTTAAACAATTTAATAGCATTTAAATAACACTTCTATTGAAAAGAAAATATTCAGTTTTAAGAAGCTACAGCCTTGTAGAAGGCTATTAAAAGTAAAGTCAATTTTCAATGCTGATTTGGCTTAATAGTGTTGGTCAGAATGTGTCATATTCTTGAAAGAAAATTAAAATTTGTTTTCCATGCATTCACACTGGCATGTTCTGGGGTTCAGATGAGTCTCATCAGTACACACAAGTTTGCAGTCAAATGATCAAGTATTGCAAAGGAATATCTTTGAAATTCTGTTAAGGTTACAGGCTATATTTTAGTTTTTCACAGGGAAAATGAGAAAAAATAAAAAGCTTATTATGCTAGGCTTGATGTAATTCTACATGGTACTCACTGCCTGTATAGGTAAACGAGTGAGTGACCAAAACACTACTAGATCAACAGCCACTAGCCACATACAAAAAATAAGGTATCAGACAGTTTCTGTGCCGCCCGTGTGTGAGCAATGGTCTCAGTCTGGCCACCACTATGAAAATTGTCTGGCTCCGCCACTGTCTACAGTTGAAAAAGAAGCAGACGAAATAGCTGATAAGAGAGGAAGGACTACTTCAGTCGTGTATTCAGCTTGTATTTCTTGCCAGAAACCAGAAAAGAGGTTTGCAGGTACCGCCATCCAATTTGGGTGTTTTTGGCAGTTTTTCTGACATTTGTATTATTCATATCGATATCGGAATTATATCGTATCGACCGAAATTAGGAGTTATATCGTGATATAAATTTTAGCCAGCCCTAAATTGGAATTATTGGAACTTTTATATTTTCATTTATTCATTTTTATTCGACCCCTTTATCCTCGTCAGGGTGAGTCCTGTTACACTGGTAAACACTGGGCATAAGGCAAGAATACCCTGGACAGAGTCCCAATCTGTCACAAAGCTTCGGCCAACACCCCTCTTTTTCCCCAGATATAGCCAATCATGTCTGTGTAGATGCCTGGCTGGCCGATAGCAATGCTGAGATCTTAGCGGTGGTGGGCTAGCATAACAGACCACTGCACCACTACTGGAAAAAATAAAACATATTATAGTAATTGTGCAAAAACAACATTTCCAAAAGGTAAATTTAGCAAATACAGTGATCAGATCTGTCATGTCAACTTCTGCATGAGACTGTAATCTGAAAGCTAAATATTAATACTGGTAGAAAGACACTGGTAGTTGATGTTCTATGACAAAAAACTGAACATCACTGAACTGTTCCTTAAAAGCAGATAAAGAATCAGTGTTCTGACCAGCCAGTCATGGTGTAGTCCCGGTAGAGCATCTTTTTGCCCACTTCCTTTCTCTGGACCCTCCTAGGAAACTCCAAGTGTGTAAACTCTCCACCTAATAAATGTGGCTGCATGAAACCCTGCAATGTAATGACATCACATTCTTACTGTTACTTTACTGTTATTATCAACTAACATTTACAAAAGATCTGGGTGTTTGGAACTGACCAGGAACTGTAATCTCTGTCTTTCTGATTCAGGGGTGAACTCTGCTGACATGGGGATGATCTCGCCATTCCTGATTATAATCGCTCTGAAAACACACACACACACACACACACACACACAAAGCCAGAGAAAAGTACATGAATTAAGTTACCGTGTTACTGTGTTATACAGGAAGTGCAGCAACATAAACCAGGCAGTCTGGAATATATTGCTGGGTTCTTTCCTGCTTGACACAGACACATTTATGTCACTGGTCCAGTTTCCTGTGCTTTGTTTCTCATAAAAGTCTTCTTTTTCTTTAGGCTGCTCCTGTTCGGGGCCGCAACACTGGACCATAACATCCTCCTCTGTCACACCAACCATCTGCATGCCCTCCCTCACTGCACCCATCCATCCATCCTTCCCTCTCCTTCTCCTCTTTGGCCCAACAGTAAAACAGTTTCAACAGTACTAGTGGCTCGACCAATCCAGTATGTAACTCTGACTTATGGTCTGCATATTCGATTTGGCAGTATTTACACCGAATGCCTTTCCTGACACAACCCTCTCTATTTATCCAGGCTTGGGACCAGCACTAAGAGTGCACTGATATATGCATACCCAATGGCAAGACTTTTGCTTCTCATAAATGTCTTGTAGAACTAAAACACACTGCAGTTGCTTTTAGTACATTGCTTGGCTTTCTGGTATTAAAACCTTACTGTTCCCCTTTAATCAAAACCCTGTTTTTTCTCCTATTTAGACAACCTTGCTATACATGGCCAAAATGAATGGATACACGCCCATCACACCTAGAACTTGTTGCTAATGCTGCTTAAATGAAATACTGTTGTCAATTAGAAAATAAAAATGCAAATTTGGCATTGTGATTACAAATCTGCCCAAAATAGCAATATGCAACATCCGGTTTTGTGTTGTTGGAACCCTGTTGGAAACATAAAGGTGACCTAGTGCATTTCCAACAGCTACACCAGAGTAGTTTCTTACTGTGCAACTCATTTAGAATGTAAATGAATAGGATGACACACACACACTGCTTAATTGTAGCCTTGATCTGGTTTGATTGTGACTGTACTCTCACACCAGGAGGCTTTCAGAGACGATTCGAGAGAGATGGTTTATTTTTACACCACTAACAACTTGCTCCACATAACCACTCATTATCAGCTACTAAAATACTATATTATACAACAGGAAGAAAAAAAAGAAAAAAAAATCATAATTTTAGCAGGCAACAAAGAGCTACTGAAACACCCAGACTGCTAACAATGGAGCAGCTAAAATAATCCTCATTAAAGCTTTTTAAAAAAACATTATTCATGTACATCAATTATTTAATTAATAACCCTAGTATTACTAGATATGGGGAATTTAACTGTCTTGCAGTGAAACCTCGATTTAACAGACATCCGGACAGTCCAGTCCGATTGTTTAAAACTCCCCCGAGAAGAGTACCAAGAGCAGTAGTTCAGTAATTGTCAGCACCAGTAGTTTGGCGCACATCTCTCTGTTGACATGAGTGATAGGCTTTATTTTGTTGGGAGGCTCGCTTTGTTTTTGCCTTTTTCTCTGTATTTTATGCTTCATTTCTGCAAGTTCTAGTGCTTAGTTATGCACCAGCACTGCTCCAGTAGCCACCAGCAGTGCTTCAGACTAAGAATAATAGAAACTCTATTATAAATAGGATTCCCCACTATATGATCACGGCAAAAAACCATCCTCTCCACCACACAAGGTAAATAAAATGTCTCCTCAGTAGTACAGTACACTAATTACTAATTACCTAATAATTAGGTTTACTTGTCCAAAAACTCAGTATACAATTACAACCAAACTGCTCAAAATCAGAAATCAATGTCAGGATTACACCTTTGAAAACCTGCACTTTTTTGTTTTATGTAATTTTATTTATGTAATAATCTGATACTCCGTATTGGTATTGGTCCGATATTGGCCCAAATCACTGGATCGGATATTGGAAGGAAAAAAAACATGTAATCCGATCTGATACTGTTACTTAATGTAAATAACACTTAATGTAAACAACACTTCATGTAAATAACACTTAATGTAAATAAGGCCATTCAGAAATTAAAACGCACTGATCTACTTAAACTTGCAGCATTTTAAAAAATCCTCTACTACTGCCACATCTAAAACCACTGTTTTACGGCGTGTCATCCAAAGTATCTACAATTGGAAGATGTGGAGGTCAATCAAACACGATGGACCAATTAGAATTGACGCAGAGTTGAGATTTCCCGTTAAAGTTCTGTCACGTTTTTAGATTAAAAACCAAAGCGTGCTTATTAAAAAACCCTGCTGGATTTTGAAGAGGACGTCTGTGCCTAAACGGTGTAGTTTGTTTTATTTTATAACACTAATGGATTAATCGTTGATGATGTGAGAGATCTCCAAGCCGGGACAAGATAGATACATTTGTTAATTTTTTATTATTTAATTGTTTCATTTTTGTTTATAAATAATATTTTTTATTATTTATTTTATAATTATTTCGCTGCCTCTTCAAGGTGTAGACTTAAGAGTTGACAGATCTAGAATTTTATATTGAAATTATAATTTATTTGTTAAATACAGATAAAGTTGCACTTAATTTTTTGTTTAAATGTTTGTACGGTGCTGTTAAACAAACCAAAAATGCTGCTGAATGTTCTGTGTGTAAAAATTAAAATAAAAACAGCAGTTTTGTATAAGTGTGATGTTGTAGGTTCTGTATTTATTCCTTTAGAATATTTGTTTCACAGTCTGAGCATTGTTATTTAGATAGCTAGTTTAACCATGGTGCATTGATTATTATTGCTCGAGTATGATGGTATCGGACTGGTATCGGCAGATACTCAATTTGCGGTATCGGACATAAAAAAGTGGTATCAAGCCAGCCCTAGTAATAATGTTACCATTTCAACCTTAGACACAACCTAAAAGTCAGAATAATCAACAAATAATAATAATGTCACAGCATGGGTGATTTGCATATGTGTGAAGGTTCCATGATTATTTCAGCAAGATGATGCCAGGCCATAATTCTGCATGTGCTAAAACAGCGTGGATTTGTAAGCAGTGTGTGCTTGACTGGCCTGCCTGCAGTCCAGATCTGTCTTCCTTTGAAAATGTATGGTGCATCATAAAGATGTTTGTTTGTTTGTTTCTGTAATGCCGTGTTTTTATTTGTGATATTCAGGGCAGGAATCAGCAGTTGCAGCTGCACAGTTTGGAGTTTTTATGTTTTATGAACATGACGATTCAGTACTGCACTGAACTGAGTTTCATTCTCATTTGAAGAACTGGTTAGCTCTGAGCTGTAAGAGTCACTCTCTACAGAATGCATCTAGCATCTAAAAGCTGGACATACTGTGTGTGGGATAGTGAGATGAAGTCAGGGTGACTCACCTGCTGTCCCCTGCATTTGCCATGTACAGTTTGCCAAGAATAAAGACCGCCGCCAGCGCAGTGCATCCACCAGAGATGTTATACACAGCTTTCTCCCTCTCGATCTGAGCATCCTGAGAAGGAAAGCACAATTACACAATTATTTCTAACAACTAAGCCTGTCCTGATTGTGAGATTTTAACTGGTGATTGAGTTGTGATTAAAGACTGAATTATCCTTCAGGCTGGCTTTAAACACATGTGGTTAAATTCCAGGATGTAAAGGTTATCTTAGTAAAATGAACATGACATCCTTTACCGGTAATGAACTACTGCACATTATAATGCATTATTAATATTTCATTGTGAAATTTTACTATCGGAGGTGGGGGGTTGGGGCTGGTGCAATATAACAAAGAATGTAAGAAAGTTGTGGCACATTTGATATTTCATGTTTTTCCTTTTTCTGGGCACTAGCCAATCATGTCTGTGCAGATGCCCAACCGGCTGATAGCATGTTAATATTTAGCATAAATAAGCATAAGCAGTTCTGCAAAGATCAGTGGACTGAAATTCCTACACAGTGATGTAAAAGAGTACTATAAACAAGAAGCATTTAACTCCGATCATTGTCACCAAATCAGCTATAAATACACTGATCAGGCATAACATTAAAACCACCTCCTTGTTTCTACACTCATTGTCCATTTTATCAGCTCCACTTTGTAGTCTATCTGTTTCTCTACATACGTTTTTAACCTGCTTTCACCCTGTTCTTCAAATGGTTCAGAGGTGCACTTCCTTCTAAACTGCCCAAAATACAAAACAATTAGAAACAAATATTTTGATCAGTGAGAAAGAGAAGTGAGCAGCTTCAGAACGCTGACAGAAAGCGAGAAACTGGCCATTATATTAGGAGAGGGACCATCAGCCCCCACTGCAGCCAAATATGTACATGGGGTCACACACTCCGGGACAGTGAGTGAAACACCAGATAAAAAACACCAGATAACCCCCCCCACACACACACACACCCACACCACACACATAATGATATTTTCTCTCATTTTATGAACAATTGTTTTATTACATAATGATATTTTCTTTACCATTTTCTCTCTATATATATACTTGTTCTTTTTATTATTTATGTATATTATATACCCCCCTGCACACACACACACACACACCACACACTTAATTATATTTTTTTTACTATTTTATCTTTATGTACATACTTGTTCTTTTACTATACTATAATATGTATGCTTTGACAATACAAATATGTGCATTTGTCATGTCAATAAAGCAAATTGACTTGAATTGAATTAGTGGGTTCGAATCCCAGGTTGGGCTCATAAATACAGAAGGTGAGTGAACAGGGGGATCAGGGGGACTCATATCAGTGCACCCTTAGTGCTGGTCCCAAGCCCCGATAAATAGGAGGGTTGTGTCAGGAAGGGCATCCGGTATAAAAATATAACAAATCAAATATATAGACAAACAATCTGCTGTGGCGACAGGGGAAGGCAGCTGAAGGAACGAGTAAATCATTAAAGTCCGATCAAAATTCACCTCTTTACTCTGATAATCTGATGAGGACTGTTCATGATGAGCAGTTGGTTGTGATAGTACTGAGTGTGAAAGGCAGATTAGACTCAGAGTAGGTGGAATGGAGCAGTGAGAGCAGAAGGTTTCGCGAAGGGGGGTGGAAGTGGACTGCGGCTTCTTCCAACTCCCCACCAAGTCAGCAAATCAACCATCTGATAAGTGTATTTATATACACTGATCAGCCATAACATTAAAACCACCTCCTTGTTTTTACACTCACTGTCCATTTTATCAGCTCTACTTACCACATAGAAGCACTTTGTAGTTCTACAATTACTAACTGTAGTCCATCTGTTTCTCTACATACTTTTTAGCCTGCTTTCATCCTGTTCTTCAATGGTCAGGACCCCCACAGGACCACCACAGAGCAGGTATTATTTAGGTTGTGGATCATTCTTAGCACTGCAGTGACAATGACATGGTGGTGGTGTGTTAGTGTGTGTTGTGCTGTATGAGTGGATCAGACACAGCAGTGCTGCTGGAGTTTTAAAATACCGTGTCCACTCACTGTCCACTCTATTAGATACTCCTACATAGTTGGTCCATCTTGTAGATCAGAGACGATCGCTCATCTATTGCTGCTGTTTGAGTTGGTCATCTTCCAGACCTTCATCAGTGGTCACAGGACGCTGACCACGGGGCGCTGTTGGCTGGATATATTTTTGCTTGGTGGACTATTCTCAGTCCAGCAGTGACAGTGAGGTGTTTCAGCAAGAGGCTTTGATCCAAAGCAACTTACGGTACTGTGACAGTATATATTGTCTAAGCAATTAAGGGTTAAGGGCCTTGCTCAAGGGCCCAACAGTGGCAACCTGACAGTGGTGGTGCTTAAACCAGCGACCTTTTGATTACTGGTCCGGTACCTTAACCACTAGGCTACATGGCGCCCCTGGAGCCGAGAGGGATAGGGGCCTTGCTCAAGGACCCAACAGTGGCTGCATGGCGTAGCTGGGATTCGAACTCTTAACCTTTTGATTGATAGCCCAAAGCTCTACGAACTAAGCTACCACTGTCCTGTACTTCTGATCTCTCATAGCGTATATCGTTGGAAAGTGCTACCATCTAGTGGCAAGATGCCATGCTTTGACATCAAAAGAAGAAAGTGACCCACTTACACTCTTAGCATCTTTCCAACATTGTCAAACTGGATTTTTTTTTTACCACAGTGTTAACCTGGTCAGGGTTGTGGTGGGTGTGCCTTCCCTGGAATCACTGGGAGCAATGCAGTACCAATGCAATCATGTCTGTATGTAGACGTCTGACCAAAGCAAGCAGAATTCACCGCAGTGCCACCTGAGCCCCACACACACCGGAACTGCATAAATGGATTTGACAAATTCCTTATTGAACCTTAAATTGTTGGACTAGGAGGTTCTCCGTGTTGTGCTTCAGAAAAAAATCACTATATGCACTGTAATAATAAGGAATCACTTACGTTTGACCTTTATTGTGAAATATGCAACTTACAGGATCAGTTTTATTCAAAGCGTCTTACAATTACGACTAAATACAGTACAATTTGAGCCACTGAGGATTAAAAGCCTTGCTCAGGCCCAACAGTGGCAACTTGGTGGTGGAAGGGCTTGAACCAGCAACCTTTGATTACTAACGCTACACACCAAGCCACCGTGCCACCCTAATGGCTATGAAAACTTCAGTATAGGAAAACAAAGACTAAACCTAAGCGTAAATCTTTCATTACCTGTGAAAGAAAAAACACAGACTCAATCAGGACTGTGTGGCTCTGTGCACAAAACCAGGTCCATAAAGACAAGTTTTGATGGTGTGGAGGAACTACACCAATTAACCATAACATTAAACCACCTCCTTGTTTCTACACTCGCTGTCCATTTTATCAGCTCCACTTACCATATAGAAGCACTTTGTAGTTCTACAATTACTGACTGTAGTCCATCTGTTTCTCTGCATACTTTTTAAACCTGTTCACCATGTTCTTCAATGGTCAGGACCCCCACAGGACCACCACAGAGCAGGTATTATTTAGGTGATGGATCATTGTCAGCACTGCAGTGACACTGACATGGTGCTGGTGTGTTAGTGTGTGTTGTGTTTTTAAATACCGTGTCCACTCACTGTCCACTATATTAGACACTCCTACCTAGTTGGTTCACCTTGTAGATGTAAAGTCAGAGACGATCGCTCATCTATTGCTGCTGTTTGAGTTGGTCATCTTCTAGACCTTCATCAGTGGTCACAGGACGCTGCCCACGGGCCGCTGTTGGCTGGATATATTTTTGCTTGGTGGACTATTCTCAGTCCAGCAGTGACAGTGAGGTGTTTAAAAACTCCAGCAGCGCTGCTGTGTCTGATCCACTCATACCAGCACAACACACACTAACACACCACCACCATGTCAATGTCACTGCAGTGCTGAGAATGATCCACCACCTAAATAATACCTGCTCTGTGGTGGTCCTGGGAGGGCCCTGACCATTGAAGAACAGCATGAAAGGGGGCTAAAAATTATGCAGAGAAACAGATGGACTACAGTCAGTAATTGTAGAACTACGAAGTGCTTCTATATGGTAAATGGAGCTGATAAAATGGACAGTGAGTGTAGAAACAAGGAGGTGGTTTTAATGTTATGGCTGATCAGTGTATGACCGTTATCTTAATTAACAGCTTTGGAATGAGGTGGAACATCGATTGCTCAAACACACTAAATAATCTTGGGGAAAAAGCCTTTGCAGGGGATGGAGGGGTGTTGGAGGTGGAGTTAACTCCCAAATATTAAAGCCCAAAGCATCTTACAATTACAATTTGAGCCATTGAAGGTTAAAAGCCTTGCTCAGGCCCAACAGTGACAATGGTAGGACTTGAACCAGCAACCTTTTGATTACCAGTACTACCCACCAAGCCACCGTGCCACATTCTGATTACTAGTCTAGTTCCTTACCCACTGAGCTATCAGTGCCCTATGATAAATCTAGATATATTTAGATGTCCCTGATTTCCCGATTTTGGAAACCGGTCCCCAACTTAAGCTGCTGCAGTGTATTCAAAACTGACCGCAGTGTAAATAAGCATTTGGTTTTTTTTTTGTTTGTTTGGAATTTTTATTTATTTATGTATTTTCTCCCATTTTTCCGATTGCCCGATTGTGTCATGCTTCCTCTCCACCAATGCCGATCCCTGCTCTGATTGAGGAGAACGAAGCCACACCCTTCCGACACGTGGTCAGCATGCCGTATGCATCTTATCACCTACACTTTGACGAGTGCAGTGCAGCTCAGCACTGTGTCTGGAGAGACACACCCTTTTCTCATCTCTGTGCTGGCACCATCAATCAGCCAGCAGAGGTTGTAATTGCACCAGTCATGAGAGAGAGACCCTATCTGGCTTAATCCCATATCTGAACAACAGGCCAATCGTTGTTCATGTGGCCCCTCAGCCTAGCCGGTAGGCAGAGCTGAGATTCGATACGATGTATTCGAGATCCCAGCTCTGGTTCCAGCGTGTGTTTTTACCGCTGCGCCACCTGAGCGGCCATTTGTTTGGATTTTAATGCCATGTTTAACACATTTTATGGCATGATCAGTGTTATGTTTGAGTCTGCTTATTGTAAAGAGCATTTGTAAATAAGTAGAAAGACTAAGCACTAAGTCTGCTTGCTTGAATCTGACCACCTTTAAGGTAAAGCAGAATGATTAAGATACTTACTTCCTAACGGACTTACTCTTAGTTCCTATATCTGCTGCTGAGTAAAGTTATGAACTAGATGAATTTAGGGAAATCTTTTGTAAGCAATCAGCTCAGTCTACAATTTAATTTCCCCTTTACATTGTTTGGGAACAGGTGCTCAGGTGGTGCAGCGGTCTATTCCGCTAGTCCATCACCTCTGAGAGCTGTGCTCTAATCTCACAGACATAAAGCAGATAAAGGATACAGGATAAAGCGGTTGATGAAAATGAAATAAATAAAGTCTAGACTGGTCAAAACAGCACTATATGGACAAAAGTATTGGGACACCCCTTCTAATATTTGAATTCATATGTTTCAGCAACAATTGCTAACAGGTTTAATGAATCAATTATATATAATATATATAACAACAGTACGTCCATTAGGAAGTAAGTGTCTTAATCATTCTACATTAGAAAAGAATGTACACTGCCTGGCCAAAAAAAAGGTCACACACTCTAATATTTCACTGGACCGCCTTTAGCTTTGATTACGGCACGCATTCGCTGTGGCATCGTTTCCACAAGCTTCTGCAATGTCACAACATTTATTTCTGTCCAGAGTTGCATTAATTTTTCCCCAAGATCTTGTATTGATGATGGGAGATTTGGACCACTGTGCAAAGTCTTCTCCAGCACATCCCAAAGATTCTCAACTGGGTTCAGGTCTGGACTCTGTGGTGGCCAATCCATGTGTAAAAATGATGTCTCATGCTCCCTGAACCACTCTTTCACAATTTAAACCCGATGAATCCTGGCATTGTCATCTTGGAATATGCCCGTGCCATCAGGGAAGAAAAAATCCATTGATGGAATAACCTGGTGGTTCAGTATATTCAGGTAGTCAGCTGACCTCATTCTTTGGGCACATAACGTTGCTGAACCTAGACCTGACCGACTGCAGCAACCCCAGATCATAGCACTGCCCCCACAAGCTTGTACGGTAGGCACTAGGCATGATGGGTGCATCACTTTAGCTGCCCCTCTGCTTACCCTGATGCGCCCATCACTCTGGAACAGGGTAAATCTGGACTCATCAGACCATATGACCTTCTTCCATTGCTCCAGAACATCTTTTCCACGACCACAGGATGTGTCTTTCCACATGATTGTTTAACAAATAAGAAGCTACTCACTGCATCAGTTAGGGTTAAATAACTTGTTGCCAGCTAAAACATAATCACCCATGCAGTAATTATCCAATGGGAGGCTCTTACCTATTTGCTTAGTTAAATCCAGGTGGTGACTTTTTTTTGGCCAGGATAATTTTTTTGGAGCCTGGATTTAAACTGACGATCTTCCTACAGATAGCCCAAAGCTCTACCCACTAGGCTACCACTGACCCACTCTGTGCCCCGTGCACAAAGCAAGATCCATAAAGGCATGAAGAAAAGCTTAGTTTAAAGAAACTTGCACAAAGTTCGACCTTAGCCCCACTGAACAGCTTTGGAATGAACTGGAATGCATTGAAGCTTTCCTGACCAACATCAGTGCCCACACATACAAATGCTCTTTGTACTGAATGGACACAAATTTCCACAGACATACTTCAAAGTCCTGTGAAAAGCCTTCTAAGAAGAGTGGCTACTGTTATAGCGGAAAGGATCAGGTCACTCTATTTTAACACTATTTATTTGTTTTTGAAATGGGATGTCCAACAAGCTCATGGTCAGATGTCCAAATACTTTTGGCCATATAGTGTACATCTCTTAAACAAGTCCAGTAAAGTGTGTAAAAAATCAAGGAGTCTGAACACTTACCATATCTTTAAAGGCGTTCTCCAGTGCACCGATCACCAGACTCTCGTACTGAATCTTCTTCTCGACGAAGAAGCGTGGTGAACTGTTGCAGGGTGAATTACGGAGCGAAGCCGCCCGTGTGAGGGTGCGGGGTGTGCAGTTATGGTTCGGCTCGTCTACCAGAATGGTAGAAGGCGGTGATGCCAGGTTGCACAGGGCCTCCACAACTAACTGCAGCTTGTCCACAATCTGCTGGTGAAGCAGTTTAGAGGCCATCACTGCCGCTCCCGACCCAGCATGCCCATCAAACAGAGCCCAGTAGTGGAGGATCAGCTCGTCAAGCTCCTGTTTAAAATGCACAGCAATCCAAACACAGAGATTAGATCCCACACTAAATACTACCGGTACAGTCTAAACGAATGCTATCATGGTATGAATAGTAAACGACTACAACACCTACCTTAATTAGGCTTTCATCAAGAGTGTCTTACAATTCTAATTGAGTACAATGCAAGCAACTGTGGGTTGAGAACTTTGCTCAGGGGTCCAAATTGGCAATGATGGCGATAGGACCAGAGACTTTACCAGTTACCAACCTTGTGACAACACTCAATAACTATGTGCTCCTCTAAGCACCTGGTTAAGAAGCTAAAGCCCACTAGATCCAGAGTTTGAATCTTAGCAGTGCTATTGGCTGGTTGGGCATCTACACAAACCTAATTGGCATAGGGGGGAGGGGGGAAGGGGGGTTGAGGGAACAACAGCATAGCCATTGGTATTCTGATAAGAAAAGACTAAGCTTAAGGTCCCACATGACAGCAAAGGACCTGCAGTAGGATTTGGCTGACACTGCAGTGGTAGAGCAACATTCTACTCTGTAGGTTCAGTGTCTTCAGTGTTTGGGTAAACTGTGCTCTATTGGTGGATTATGCTTTGTGGTTATGAGTAATGTAGTACCAGAAGAGGTACTGCTGTTTTTTTTTGATAGGAAGAACACTGGCCCACTACCACTGTGATCTGGGTTCGATGGTGCTATTGGCCCGATGAGTGTCTACACAGACATGACTGGCTAAGTATGGGGGAGGGGTGGCCTAAAGCTGTCCAGGGCATTCCTGCCTCGCGCACAGTGTTTTCCAGTGGAACCAGACCTGCTGTGACCATGACTGGGACAAAGCGATTGATAAAAATGAAAGATTAAATACACTTAATTTTTCTTCGCCGGTATTGCCAACAATGCTGCTCCTACTAGATGGGATGGGAACCTGGCATGTTTGCACCAGACTTTATCACAAACTGGACTGAACAATGAAAAACTCCAATTATTCTCTAGGCCACCCAAAGAGGAGGGGTCCCTGCTAAGTCTGGTTCCTCTCAGGGTTTCTTCCTGTAATATTAAGGGAGTTTTTCCTTGCCACTGTTGCCCTCGGCTTGCTCAATAGGGGTTTTTGGTCTGTTGGTCCTGGATTCTGTAAAATTGCTTTGAGACAATGTCCATTGTAAAAAGTGCTATATAAATAAATTTGACTGGACTTGATTACAACTACTTTCATGTGTGTACAAAAGATTTGTGAATGGTGCTGACTGGGTTAAAGAATAATTCCTTAAAACAAAGCCTGTGTTTATCCCTTTGAAGGCTTTTCCAAGAGGATTAGACTGTATGTGCACACACACACACACACACACACACACACACACACACACACACACACACACACACACACTTAGATGGCAATAATAATCATGATAATCTAGGGCAGATACAATTCCTTTATATGTCACATATACTTGTAAATGTCTACAGTAATGAAGTGTTTCTTCTGCTTCTTTGGAAGCTGGGGTCAGAGCGCAGGGACAGCCATTGCACTGCGTTCCTGGATCTAAGAGGGTTAGGGGCTTTGCCCAACAGTGGCTGCATGGCAGAGCCAAAATTCGAAACCACAACCTTCCAGTTGGTAACCCACAGCTCCTGAATGAACAACTCTGTGTATTTGAATGAACAACTTGATGTATTGTGTTCATTAAGCCCATAACTAACATGAATGAACGTTTGATGAACTGATCAGGATCAGATTTGCATTTCGAAGAGCGGTGAGCGGTAGCTAACCACTTCTTTTCACCAGCACGGGTTGAGTTCAGCTAGGAATCAGAATCGTGTACGGGAGTCACACAATCATCTCAATTATTGACCAGCCAGTAGAGGACACAATCAGCAATGAAGAAGCCTTCTGGCCCGCCCAGCCTCAGACATAGTCAACCAGGTCTGTGTAGGTGGCTGGACGGTTAATAGCAGAGCTTAGATTTAAAGTCCAGAGCTCAAGATCTCAGCATTATTGGGCTACCGTGATTTAGCATGTAAACTTGCGTAAGTGTTGTACAACACTACCTGGATAAAAGACGTGCTTAAAAAAGGTGATGTAAGCCAAAGGGTGAGGACAACAAAGGATCTGCTGAGTGTACAGAGTAATAAACATTGGCTGCTCATGTTAGGGGTTGCCACGGCGGATCACCCACTCCACCCTGCATTACACACAACTACTTACCGAACTCTCTGTTTGACTATTGTTCTCTCCATTGGGCAGTGAGGATCTTCTCCTCAGTGATTTGCTGGGTGTGGAGGATCCACCAGGATTCTTTTTTATCACCAACACTTCACAACAGGCCTGATCCTCATTCACTGCAGTCTTCCCTGCATTTATCACCCTGACCAAACACACACACACAGGATTCAGAAAGTACTGAGGTCCATTGATTTTGTGCACACTTTATTGTGTTGTGGATTTTATGCTGAATGGATCTAATTGCAGTTTTTACCCATCAGTCTACATTAAACCACCCACCATGATAAATAAATTTTTTTTTAATTACTTGTTATTTATCCAGACAATGCAGTTTTTAGTAGTTGTACACTTTTATATAATCTAGTAATAATACATAACTCTAATCATTATTTTAAATATTATATGTGTGATTTCAGTCTTTATCATTATTATATGATTTCAGAGATTTAGCACTTTTCCCAGTGGTTTGTTGTTGAACATTTCCATTTTGGGTGCTGCTGTGTAGTACTTTATTCTTGTTTTGTTGTATATGAGGCATTTCAGTAGTTTGTGCTTTATGGTTAGTGTGGTGTTGCAATGTTGCCATTTTTGAACTACATAAATCACAGACTTTTGTTTTAAAAAATGTCACAAAGCGGTCACCAACCATGGTCAGTCATAAAGACTGACAAGGAAAAATTCAACCATAATGCCAAGTTACATTATCATTAAGCATAAAAAGGTTTAGCAACAATAATGCAACTTCACATGAGGAAGCTTGTCACGCCAAGATTTGAAGTGGGGTTTCATTATTAAGAACTACAAATATGAAACGCTATCCATCACCAGGAGTCGAAATCGACTTAAAGCACTAACTGGAATAACAACTTACACTATGGTTTGTTCTCTATATAGTGAATGTTAATTATATGGTGTATAAAACTTATATGGTGGATGGTACCTATAGGGTGAATGGTGCCTATGTTGTTGATAGTAATTATATGGGAACTGATACTTACATGGTAGATGGTACTTATATAATACAATGGAACCTTTATGATGAATAGTATATATATGGTGAATTGTACCTATATGGTGGATGGTAATTATATGGTACATGGTACCTATAGGGTGAATGGTTGTGGATAGTAGTTATAAAAGAACTGCTACTTTCATGGTAAATTGTACTAATATAATGGATAAAACCTATATGATGGATAGTACTTATATGAAAAATTGTACCTAAAGAGTGTATAGTACTTATATGGTAGATTTTACCTATATGGTGGATGGTAATTACATGGTACATGGTACCTTTAGTTTGTTTGTTTGTTTATTAGGATTTTAACGTCATGTTTTACACTTTTTGTTTACATTCATGACAGGAACGGTAGTTACTCATTACACAAGATTCATCAGTTCACAAGGTTGTATCGAACACAGTCCTGGACAATTTTGTATCTCCAGTTCACCTCACTTGCATGTCTTTTGACTGTGGGAGGAAACCGGAGCTCCCAGAGGAAACCCACACAGACACGGGGAGAACATGCAAACTCCACACAGAAAGGATCCGGACCGCAATTTTGGCAATATAGTGTATATGCAGAATGGTACCTATATGGTGGATAGTACTTCTATGGTGGATTACAGAGTATATCATGACACATATATGCAGAATGGTACCTATATGGTGGATAGTACTTCTATGGTGGATTACAGGGTATATCATGACACATATATGGTGGATTATAGAGTATATCATGGATGGCACATATATGTAGAATGGTACCTATATGGTGGATAGTACTTCTATGGTGGATTACAGAGTATATCATGACACATATATGCAGAATGGTACCTATATGGTGGATAGTACTTCTATGGTGGATTACAGGGTATATCATGACACATATATGGTGGATTATAGAGTATATCATGGATGGCACATATATGTAGAATGGCATCTATATGGTAGATAGTACTTCTATGGTGGATTACAGAGTATATCATGACACATATATGGTGGATTATAGAGTATATCATGGATGGCACATATATGTAGAATGGTACCTATATGGTGGATAGTACTTCTATGGTGGATTACAGAGTATATCATGACACATATATGGTGGATTATAGAGTATATCATGGATGGCACATATATGTAGAATGGCATCTATATGGTGGATAGTACTTCTATGGTGGATTACAGAGTATATCATGACACATATATGGTGGATTATAGAGTATATCATGGATGGCACATATATGTAGAATGGCATCTATATGGTGGATAGTACTTCTATGGTGGATTACAGAGTATATCATGACACATATATGCAGAATGGCACCTATATGGTGGATAGTACTTCTATGGTGGATTACAGAGTATATCATGACACATATATGGTGGATTATAGAGTATATCATGGATGGCGCATATATGTAGAATGGTACCTATATGGTGGATAGTACTTCTATGGTGGATTATACAGTATATCAGAATGGTACCTATATGGTGGATCATACCATATACAGTGGATGGCACCTATGTATTGAATGAATACCCCCCTAAGTGTAGTTGAAATATTTATGTAGACTCACTCAGCGTAACCAGTGGACCATGGCAGTCTCTTGGTCTCTTTGAGAATGACGATGGGTCTGGATACATGATCTGCAGAACACTCCACTTCATCCGCAGACAGGGAGAGGAACTCGGGGCGCATGTAGGGGAATTTAAGCGGTAAATCCGCTCCGTTACCCCGCTCCCTAACACTGCCCGAGCCGGACATGAAACCTCCCACCATCCCCACTACAGCTGATTTAACCCGGGTCAGCATGTTCCCTCAGTTTATCCGCCTAATTCACCTTAGAGCTCACACAGAGGAACTATAACCATAAAACCATAAACACACCGACATGTTAATACAGCCGCTTCATGCTTTTATTCAGCACCGAGACTCCTGTCAGTATCAACGCGGAACTGCTGCTCAGGATTATCAGTCATGTGACTGAGCGGACGGGATTAGGGCTGTGTTCCAAACCGGACTTTGTTCCCTATTCCCTATAAAGTGCAAAGAGCACTATGGACGCTTGGTAACTGACCCAATGTACAATATTGGACAGTTGATTGCAGTGAATTTCAAGATTTTAAAAGCGTCCTGGATTATAACCTCTGTGCCTTCTACATTAGAGCAAAACTGTAAATTATAGTGCTCGAATTTGTAAACATGCAGTAATGTAGAACCAATAGTAATTCCTTCATTTTTCGTTGGACACTCCTGTGTCTTTTGTAGTCTGCGTGCACCTTTCACCTTTCTCTTTAGATCCTGCCTTCTCACACTTCTCTTAAAAATGCTCAAACGCAAATAAAAATGCACAGACGAATAACAGAAAAAATCTGTGTTTGGGATCGGTTGGGATCCTTGGGAATCAGAAGTGTCCAATAAAGGTGCCAGTTCAGCAAAACACAAAACTGCAGCTAAAGGAAAGAGTTCATCAGGTAAAGACAGAGTAACACAGAAGATGTTGTTACTGCTGCAGAGGGAGTTTTTGCATTTCACACCACAAAGCATCACAACAGCTACAGATCAATGAACCGCAGCATGTCTGCCTTGTTTAAAAGTGTTTCCCCTGATTCTGAAACAGTGTAAACATTTCCAAATGCACGTACAAACATAAAGGTTATTGTCAACGCCTTGATAGTGCCACATTCTGTCGAAATAGCTCTACTGATTAACTATTTTATTTGTTATTATTATTATTTGTTTATTATTTTGGGCTAAACGTTTAATTGAAAGATTCTCTGACCATATATGCATTTGTTTGTTGTCTTGTTAAAAAGTATCCTTTTATTTATTTAAGTTTAAGCATATAGTTGCATGGTTGCTAATGCATTTGTCAAATAATTAAACCCCTATATACAATACTGGACAGTTGATTGCAGTGAATTTCAAGACTTCAAAAGCATCCTGGATAATAACCACCGTGCCTCGGGAGGCTTCTACAAAAGAACAAAACTGTAAATAATAGCACACAAATTAATAAACAAGTAGTGATTTCAAACCAATAGTAATTTCTTAACTTTTCTTTGGAGGACACCCCCATATTTTAATCTGACACATTTTAATTAATTGTCAGATTATTATTGTTGTTTTTGTTGTGGTGGTGCTCGGGTGGTGTAGTTTATCCAAGTAGTATGCTAGATTTGGGGATTCAGAGTTTGAACCACAGCGGTGCTATCAGCCGGTCGGACTGGTTAAGGCACCTGCATGGGGTGTGGGTGGCGGCAGCAATGAGAAATAGATAAGCTCCAGTTGGACATGGCTGGATCGAGTAAAAAAGGGAGGAAACGAATACATAGAACATTGGTTTTATGTTTTGATGCTTGCTTTCATCCACAGCTAGTGAAGAGTTTGGCATGTTCTTCTGGTTTCCACTAAGGTATTCCCCTGATGCCACAGGTTTCCCTTCTTCCTCCCAAAACATGCAGTGGGTGAACTATTTGTTTTATTTGTTTCCTCCAGGATGAAAGTTAGTCTGTGAGTGAATCTGTGATTGGTGCCCTGTCTGGGAGCTCCAAATCCACTTAAACCCTGACAAAAATGAAGAGTCTAGTAAAAGATAATGGGATGTCTGTCTACACTGGTTAATCCCCCTGCTTTAATAATCACCGTGGCAAAATGGGTCAAAGTTCCCTAAATTAGTGATTTGGTGCCCCCTTGTGTACCCACCATGTAATTACTTTTATCTTCATATCAACGCCGTGTAATTCCACATTAAATATTGTTGTTCATTCAAAACTCACACTAAAATAAGAGATCTTAAATGTCTTTCCTCTCTTGCCACTATATTTCAAAAAGTATGTGGACACCTGATTATAAGCTGGTTGCACATGCTACTCCAAAGCAATTTGCATCGACACAGCATTGCTTCTAGCTCTTTCCAGCTTTACCAGCCTCCACTCTTCTGAAAAGATATCCCACAAGATTGTGGAGTGTGACTTTGAGAATTTGTGCCAATTTAATCAAAACAGCATTTGTGAGGTCAGGAAGAGATGTTGGACAGATGTTGGAGAGTTCCAATTTATCCCAATAATGAATAATTTAGTTTAAGTCAAGATGCCAATACATTACAGGGCAACTTACATTTCCACCCATGCAGATATAAAAAAACATGCCAAACTCCTCACACACAGTAATTAGAAGTGAGGTCCCCTGTGTCCCCTGTGTAGCACCCACACTTCCTACTGTATCACTGTGTATTTTTCTTCTGACCGAAGTAAATTTTTGTATTCATTAATGCTAATTACACAGTCCAGTCACATTATTATGACCGCTTTGTACTCTCGACAGTGGCAGTGCATAGCTCATGAAGGAAGTCATGTTTCGTGTGCTGGCTAGGTGGATATATAAGGTGTGAGATAGGCTCTCTGCACATATATCCCTCGTTGCTGTCATGGGTAAAAGTACCATGGGGAAAATGACCTTCCCAGGAGCGGATGGGATCTTCCAGCAAGACAATGGGATATGTCTCACATTGTTTGGAAGAGCATGACCAAAACTTCCAAGTACTACCCTGCCCCCCTAATTCCCCAGACTTAAACTTAATTGAGCATCTGTGGTAGGACCTCTATGGTCGTGTTTGCTCTATGGATCCTCCACACACCCCCTCCAGCAGCTGTGGGATACACTGCAGTCAGCATGGCTCCAGATACCTGTGACAACTTACCAGGACCTTACTGAGTCACTCCCAGTCCGTCTAGCTGCTGTCTAATGGATTTTTTTCTTTTATTGATATGCTGTGCATAAATTCAGTATACTACCATGCAAAAGCCTTTTTAAATTTTAATTACCCAATCTGTGTAAAACCTCATATTGACTGCACTGTTACCATTGTACTGTACTACTGTACTGTTGTTTGATAATCTGCAAAAAAATAATGAAAACAAACAACTGCTTACTTATGTCTGGTTATCAATCTGTAATCAGCAGCCTAAGCCCAAAATATACATTTTAGAGTAGACTGGTCAAAGACTTGTTGACTTGTTAACACTCAAATGCCATTTAATGTAGCTGAATTAGAGCAAATTTGTAAAAAGATGGTGTCAGAAGTCAGTCTAACAGCTTTGTGTTAGACTGATCCCACAGTCATCAGTTTTGTTTGGTTGCAGTTGTACAGTCATTTGTTGAGGTTAGAAAGCAGTTTAATTAAATCTGTTTCTGACTTAACTCAGGTTTGTGTTTAAGACACATTTAGTCTCATCCTTGGTTAATCAAAATAAAATAAAAGTAAAATTTGTTCATCTTGGGAATAATTAAACACTATAGATAGCAATCAATGCCTTGAGCTGGGAAAATCCACTTTTCTGTAAGTGTATGAACTGTCTTTTTGGATACATATCAGAAAACAGTAAAGCAAAAATTCCACTTTTGAATAATATTTTGCTCTCCATGCTTTTGTATTGGTGAAATAAAGGACTTTTTACAGTGTGAAAAAACTACTTTGTGTTTTGTAAATTCCTTGTAATAAAACAAAAGAATCCAAAAACGTTTTATGTTCTGCAAAGTGTCCAGTACTGTTTTATGGAGAGTGTAAAAAGGAAACTGAAACAGGAAATATAAAAAATACTTTCCTTTTTGATTTGATTTACTTGTTATTACATGTGTGGGCAGGTACACATATGGGCAAAAGTTTTGGGACACTTCTTCTAATTTTTGATCTCATGTGTTTCAGTCACAACTGCTAACAGGTGTATTAAACTACTTATTTAAAAAGAATTATATGCTTCCAACTTTGCTGCAACAGTTTAGGAAAGGCCCTTTTCTGTTCCAGCATTACTGTGCCCCGTGCACAAAGCAAGCTTTATAAAGACATAAAGAAATAACCTGGAATGAATTGGAACACCAACTGAGGCTTTCTTGACCAACTTGAGTGCCCAGCCACACAAATGCTCTTTTCTGCATTTTTTTTTTATTTTCCTCCCAATCTAGTCATATCCACTTACCTGGTTGCATTTCACTTCCTTTATACTGCTGCCTACTTCCACTCCTGACCAAGGAGAGCTGTGACAATTGCCCCTCCAACACGTGTGCAGTACCTGACTGCATCTTTTCACCTGCTCAGTCTTATGCTCAGAGAGTCAGTGTCTATGTGTTTCCATCAGGACAACCTGAGTAAACACAAAATACAACTTTAACATAATTATTTTAGTCATTGAAAGTAAAAAGTTACCCAAATTAAAAAGTAATTTCCCCATTAGTTAATTAATCAAATAATTAATGAAATCACACTAATAATTTGGATACAATAGACAAGATTATTGTTGATTACTACGGCCGGTTGAACCTAAACATCACTAAAAGGACCTCTCCAGCAATGTGATTTAGCTAAGAGGACTTAACTATGCTGGGGCCAAAATAAAAACAATAGATGAAAACAAAATAATAAAATATCAGTTTTGAAATAGTTATAAGACAATGTCTGATGCTCTGAGGCAAATGATTGTGAGATCCTTTTGTGGAAATTTGTGGTGAATTTTGCCAGGGTTGGTTGGTCCACCAAAGTACTCAGATAAGCATTTAAGGAAGTGCAGGCCTCACTTATTTCAGATGAGGTCAGTGTTCGTAATTCCACAATAAACAGACTGGGTAAAAATAGTATTAAGGCTAAAGAAACATAAAGACGTGTTATAGATTTGCCAAAAATACTTAATGACCCCCAAGGCTTGCTGGATAATGTTCTATAGACTGGAAATTTTAAGCTGAAGCATTTTTGAAAGTAAAAAGCCATGTTACATTTGGAATAAATCTAAGTGCATTCCACAACAGGAACATTATACTGACAGTTAACCATGATGATGGAAGTGTAATGGTGTGGAGATGTTTCGCTTGGGTTACTTGCTGTAAATGACTGAAAACTTTATTCTTCTCTGCACCAGAAAATTCTGTTAATGTTAAACAAGTAGATAACAGTCTAAATACATGTCTGCGCTGAAACCCTGTTAGAAGAAAATATAGGTAGAAAAGCAGATTTTGTCCATTATATTTTTAATTTACCACTAATTTATCCTGGTTAGGGTCACAGTGGATCTGGTTTCCCTGGAATCATTGGGTTCAATACAGTAACACACACTGGACTGGATGCCATTCCATTGCATGGCCATTTGTATGTAGATGCCTGACTGGCCAATTGCACCACTGGGGATTTAAACCCTGGTACTGAAATAACACAATTTACTGCTGCGCCACCCGACCACCCTGAAGTGTTTATCTTTACGGAGAAAAAAACCTGAAGAATTGGCCATTACATAAGAACAACCCTTCTAAAGTAAGTGCAGGGTTATTATCCATTTGAATTCTTGGTGAAAAGGTGATTTTTTATTGTTGTTTGAAGAGACCATGAAGCTGTCTGAACCAACATTGGAAGTTCATTTTACCACCTAGGTGCTAGTACAGATACAAGCCTTGATGTTTGTCTTCCTTGAGTCCTGTGAGGTGGATAAAAAATGAGCCAGATTTATGTTTCAAAGAGTTTGAGGTAAAGAATAGAATTTGACAAATGCTTTAAGGTAGATCTGTGCTGGTCTATTTTTGGCTTTGTAGGATAGCATAAAAAATAAGACATGTGGCTACAGTTTAAATTCGTTGCAGAGGTTGAATGGTGGACAAGAGAAGACCAGCCAGGAAGGAGTTGCATTACTCCAGCTTTAATAAGATGACAAGAGCCTGGAAAATAATCTGAATGGCTTCCTTAGAGATACTGAGTCTGTCCAAAAACCCAATGAGCTCACTACATAAACAGCATTTCACATTATCCTGCGTACGCTCTCGAGAAGAAGTCTAAAGGGAAATTCTTAGATGCCTTAAAATGCTTTCTACTGAGGCGCCTTATTCTGAGTGATATTCTGACTAAATAACAAGGAAGCTCCGTGTGCCTCCTCATGTGCAAAGGCAATTTCAGCATTTAGTGGGCACAACTGTTGGCTATGTGGCACAAAAATTCCAATATAACAGACAAACGAAGCGGAATCTATTTTCAAATGCAAGAAATTCTCATTATTTTTTTAAGTTTTATAAAAGTTTTCTAAAGTTTGATGTCCTCTTTACTTAGACAAGATTATACATGAAAATGACAAGCCTAAGCATAAAGCAGGTTCTCATTTCAATGACTAAAAGAGACAAAATTAAGGTTTTAAACTGGCTAGTCAAAATCCTTATTGAACCCCCCATTGAAATGCTGTGACAGCACAGGCAGTTTATGCTTTAAAAGCCTCCAGTGTGGCTGAACTAAGCAGATCTGCAAAGAAGAGCCAAACATCCTCCACAGCAATGTAAATGATCTGCAGTTATTAAAGGTGTTAGGTTGCAGTAGTAACTGCTAAAAGTGGCTCAACCATTTATTAGGTTCAGGAAGCAAGTACTTTTTTTATATGATATAGAATCTATATATATTGTTCTCCTTTTTTATGAGGATCTGAAACTATTTAGTACGAATATGCAAAAATAGAGACAATCAGTAAACGTTATATACAGGTTATATGAGGATTATATACAGAGCTGTGAAAAAAGTAATTTCCCATTTCTGATTTGTTCTGTTGTTACATATTTGTCACACTGAATAAGTATAAGTCATTGAACAAAGCATATCACACACATTAAAACCACATCGTGTAATACATAATTCTATTCATTTTAAGGATCAAAGTTATCCAAATGCTATATCACTTGTAAAACAAGTAGTTGCAAAGTAGTTGTAGTGAAAATACTTTGTTGGGTCAGAAGGGCCAGAGCCATTTCTGTGTGGAGGTACATGTTCTCCCTGTGTCTGCAAAAGTTTCCTCACACAAGTCCAAAGACATGCAGTTAGGCCAATTGGAGCTACTAAAATTGTCCTATGTGAAAGTGTGTGTGTGTCTGCTCTGTGATAAACTGGCAACCTGTCCAGGGTGTTTCCTGTATTTCACCCAAAAAATCAGACCTGCTGCGACCCTGATCAGAATAATGTGGTGGTATGCATGAATGAATGACTGCTCAGCTGACGTGTGTCAAAGCAGTAAATGTGTAGCATAAACCCTATATTATGAGTACATATGGCTAAATGCCCCTCCATGTACAGTATATTGTGATTATGGTCTTGCTACATCATGCACAACAAATCAGGTTTCAGCAACCTGTTGTAATGCACTGCACACTAGTGTAATATTCGAATGGCTTCACGCACAAACTGCTGTATCAGGCCTGCTGATGATTTTTGAGCAGATCTGCAGCTAAAATACTTCCTACAGTGTGTGTTAAGTAAACACAACCCAACGATAAATATGTAATGATTTCACAACTGTGTATTCAAGTAATGTTTCATTAGGCTGTGTGTCTGTGACCTTTTACTTATAAAGGATCTAAAGAAAACATTGTGAGGAAACAACATTACATTTCCCTTTTTTATGATAATGTTCCTACTTTGGTGACCTTTGCTATCTTAATGAACCAGCACTACAGTCAGCATTATTCAGCTTTAATTTCTTTATAGGGTCATGGAGTCAAGAAAAAAAAAGTGATTAATTTCCTTGATTCACTGATTAGTCATCTGTGAGTCACAGACATGACTCAGTGTCAAATACAATAACTCACCACAACTGATTCAAGAACTGAAAAGAATCCTAAATCCAACAAAACATTTCATTTCATTTTCATTAACCGCTTCATCCTGGTGTGAGTTGGGGCGGGTCCGGTTTTATCAGGAAACACTGGGCACAAGGCATGAATACCCTGGACAGGGCACTAATCCATCGCAGGGCTTCGGCCACTCCGACGGACATAGCCAATCATGTTTGTGTAGACGCCAGGCTGGTCAATAGCACTGGTGAGATTCAAACCTGGATTTTATCACTGTGCCACCTGAGCACTTACATTTTAAATAGGAAAAATAATGTAATGTATAATAATTGCAGCATATCACCAGAATACCAGAATCCATTTTCCAAGTAGCTTGATATTGTAAATATACTGTATAGAGTTTTTGCAGCACCCCATTTTCACTTTTTATTATTTGGTTCCAATGTTTTGTTGGATTTGCTGATCCATAAATTGTAAGGGCTTCTTTAACAAAATAGAAATTTCTAGGATAAACAACTGCTATGACAAAAGTGGCATATCATACCTTACAAAAATAAAGAGACCTCTGGTTCCTATGTATAGCACCAAAATCTTCTGTTGCTGTGCTTGCCCCTGAATACCAAATTAAACTTAAAACCAACATACACCAGTCAATAACTGATTGTGAAAAGCTTTAGAAATTGATTTTCCTTGAGCAAAGTTCCATCACACAAAAAATGAGAAAAAATTTAACTAAATTAAAATACAGTATATGGACATCCCATTTTAAAAACAAATGGTAATAAAATAGAGTGACCTCTATATGATCTTTTTAGGTATAACAGCAGTCACTTTTCTGAAAAGGCTTATCACAAAACTTTGAGGTATGTTTGTGCACATTCAGTCAGTAGAGCATTTGTATAGCTGGGCACTGATGTTGAACAAGAAAATCTAAATTGATGTTCCAGTTCATTCCAAAGTTGTTCAGTGGGGCTGAGGTCAGGGCAGTGTGCAGGACACTGAAGTTTCTTTAAACCAAGATTTTCTTCATGTGTTTATAGACTTTGCTTTGTGCACAGGAGGACAGTCATGCTGGAACTTAAATGTGCCTTTTCTAAACTGTTGCTGCCAAGTTGGAAGTATATAATTTTCTTTATACAATTATTCTATATATTATATAAACCTGTTAGTAATTGTTGAAACATATGAATTTAATATAAGAAGGGTAGTCCCAATAATTTTGTTCATACAGTGTACATGCTAAAGATGGAACATGAAATGTGAAAACTTGCCTTAAAAAATGTCAAAATGTGCAGAAAATAAAAAACTATGTAAATATTAAAAATATGTGAAAGTATGTATAAAATTTTAATATGTGACAGCAAAATATACAAATTCAAACTAAAAATCATAAAAATTAAAACTATTTTTTATTATTAATTAATAAAAAAAGATAACTTTATGATAATACCAATAGTTTTGGAAGAGGTGGTTAAACAAGTGCAAACAGAGAAGGGAAACAAGTGGGCCATTCCTACAATTCGGTGCCTTTTGTGTCCCCAGTACTGTATAATTGTATTTATTAAGTAAATTTTAAACAATACAATTTCTAAACATCTTACTGAAATAATTAACACCTTCAAATACTAAACACAATGTTTTCTACCCCCCCCCCCATAAAATGACTGTATACATGTTACACTGTTTTTATCTCTTAGGTACCAGAGGTTTTCCCATGTCCCCAGTGCTGTACATTCTGATTTAGTGATGATATATGAGGTTTAATCATGAAAATATCTCTTTCAAGTCTTTCAATACGGTTTAAAAGGTTTTGCTTAAGTCCCTCTAAACCCTGAATTGTTTTTCTTTATGAGTTTCATTTTATTGCTGATTATAAGGGTTTTTCACACGTCCCTCAAGTTGTTGTCCACTCTATTATTACTTACTACTGTCTCTTTACATACTGACATCATTTCCTGGAGCTCACATGATCTTTTTGGAGGGAAAACAACTGAAGATGAGTGGCTTATTAAACTCCTCATTTTAATGTTGTTTTTTCCACATTTTATTCTAAAAGTCTTATATGGTCAACCATAACATGTCCACCCTGTTATGTGATGTATGAAAAAAAGCAATACGATTTGATCATTTTAAAAATAATCATACTAAAAAGCAGAGAATTCTTTGTCTGAATTCACTTTTATGCTAGCATGGTTTTGCTTACTCGCTAGCTAATGGTGAATTTTATGTCAGAATGTCCACCCTGTTATGGTCCACCCTGTTACAACCTAATACGTAACAGGGTGGACGTCACAGTGTATATGAGGTGCATGTGCAATTTAGCTTGACCAATATTAGTTTGGAAAAGTATAACATGTCCATTTTATAATAAAACATGAAAAACAAATAAAAACAGTGTTTCATTTTCAAAATATTTTAAGGTCCAAAAGGCACCCAATCCCAGGAATTACCCAAGTACTTGATCACTTTTCTGTTCATTTAGTATATAGTTCTTTTAAAGTATTTAAACCCTTTCAGTTCTTCACACAGCATAGTTTTGGATCCTGAAACAAAATGTTAATAAGACACAAACACAACACACAGCTCTTAAATGATCATCAGAAGAATTTTGCCCCCAAAACTTGACACTGGTCTTATACCTCACCAAATGCTTCAGATAACTCAAAATCAGTCTTTCGCATTACATTGAAGGATTCACTGTATTTAGCAGAATCGTTTACATTCAGTCACAGTAGAGGATAAGAATAAACACCCAGTGTAAGGTTCCTACAACAACATCTCAATATGCTTTGAGTCAGTGACTAGGCCACTCCAAAACCTCAGCTTTGTTTCTTTGAAGCCATTTAGAGGTGAACCTGCTTTTGTGCTTCAGATAATTGTTTTGTTGCATAAACCAATTGAGCTTGTGCAATAGATTACAACTAAATGACTCGGCATTCCTTCCCAGAAATTTGTGGAAGAAAGCAGAATTAGTAGTTCCATCAAATGATCCTAAATGAGTCCTAAAGCAAACACCAAAATGTTTGACAGTCGGGATGTTGTTTATATTGTGACATGCTGAGTAACCTTTTTTCTCAGTATTTGATTTGCCTAGTTTAACATGCAGTATAAAAAAATTGGGATCTATGTTATGGAACAATTAAAATGTAAATAAATTGAACCTTTGTTTGGTTTAGCTGACCACAGTTGTGTAAATCTAATTCCAACCTACAAATCTGTACTGTACAGAGAGAAGATACAGAGAAAATAAACAGGTCAGAATGTGGGATAAAAACTCACTTCAGACAAATTTTCTTTGTACACAGATGTACACAGTGGTCACTTATTCTTTTGTAAATATATTATAATTGCAGTCAAAACAATCAGGTATATCCAAATAACAAACCCTTGCTTATGAAGGAGTTTCTTGATTATAAATCAGAATAAAATAGCAATTTAGGAGAGTTTAAGCGAGGCATTATTGTCATTTCAGATACATACAAGTACTTATCAAAATGAAACAACGTTCCTCTATGACCAGGGTGCAAAACTATACAATATACACCGATCAGCCATAACATTAAAACCACCCTCTTGTTTCTACACTCACTGTCTATTTTATCAGCTCCACTTACCATATAGAAGCCCTTTGTAGTTCTACAATTACTGACTGTAGTCCATCTGTTTCTCTGCATGCTTTGTTAGCCTGCTTTCACCCTGTTCTTCAATGGTCAGGACCCCCACAGGACCACTACACAGCAGGTATTATTTAGGTGGTGGATGATTCTCAGCACTGCAGTGACACTGACATGGTGGTGGTGTGTTAGTGTGTGTTGTGCTGGTATGAGTGGATAAGACACAGCAGCGCTGCTGGAGTTTTTAAACAGCTAACTGTCACTGCTGGACTGAGAATAGTCCACCAACCAAAAATATCCAGCCAACCGCGCCCCGTGGGCAGCGTCCTGTGTCCACTGATGAAGGTCTTGAAGATGACCAACTCAAACAGCAGCAATAGATGAGCGATCGTCTCTGACTTTACATCTACAAGGTGGACCAACTAGGTAGGAGTGTCTAATAGAGTGGACAGTAAGTGGACATGGTATTTAAAAACTCCAGCAGCGCTGCTGTGTCTGATCCACTCATACCAGCACAACACACACTAACACACCATCACCATGTCAGTGTCACTGCAGTGCTGAGAATGATCCACCACCTAAATAATACCTGCTCTGTGGTGGTGCTGTGGAGGTCCTGACCATTGAAGAACAGGGTGAAAGCAGGTAAAAAAGATATGTAGAGAAACAGATGGACTACAGTCAGTAATTGTAGAACTACAAAGTGCTCCTATTTGGAGCTGATAAAATGGACAGTGAGTGTAGAAACAAGAAGGTGGTTTTAATGTTATGGCTGATCGGTGTACACAGTAAATACAAGAGACATTGTCCAATTTAAAGAAGTTCAGGACTAAAGACAAGTGTAGTGTTGGCTAGTACATGGTACTGAGTAAATGATAAGCGAGGTAAAATTATAGACATATTAATGAGTAATATAAAAATGGAAGTTTAAAAAGAAAAAGATAAAAAGTGTAAACAATACTTAATAACTTTTGCGGTCATAAAAAGATTGATGAGTGTAATGATTTAGGCAATGGCAAAAGTAATAGAGTTGACAATGATCCCAAACACACTTCTAAGTCAATAAAAGCTTGATTAAGAAATCAGTCCTTGTATATACTGGAGTGGCCTTCTCAGTCTACAGATTTAAATCCCATAAAAATATATTTGGTAGGATTTAAAGAAAACAGTTGCAGCATGAAAATCATTAAACCTAGGCCGCTCAGGTGGCACAGCGGTAAAGTACGCTAGCTCACCAGAGTTGGGGTTTCGAATACATTGTTTCGAATCTCAGCTCTGCCTTTCCGACTGGGCTGGGTGGCTGTATGAACAACAATTGGCTGTTGTTCAGGGTTGTTAGTCGGATCATAGGTCCTCATAACTGGTGCTACTGCGGCCCCTGCTGGCTGACTGATGGCACAGGGCTGAGAAATAATGCTGATGGGGGTGTGGCCCTCCATACACAGTGCCCGTCAAGTATATGAACTCGACTCGTGCAGGTGAAAAATGCAGTCTGTACTGACTGTACGTGCCGGAGGGGGCGTATGTCAGTTGAGAGGCGTCCTCAGTCAGCGGTGAAGGGTCGAATCAGTATAGAGGACGCATTCAGGGTAATTGGACATGACTAGATTGGGGGGGGAAATTGGGGGGGAAAAGAA
>NC_085988.1:77967328-77972328 GCF_030014385.1 Trichomycterus rosablanca
GATTTTAAATTTTCTATTGAGAATACACATTTATACAAATTAGTCCATCCTGACCTAACAGCACTGTTTTATTAAATAAACAAGGTATTAAAGAAATCCATGCCTGGTTTATAAAAAAATTTTTAGTTTTTAAAAATTCAGACAATAAAGAACTACTAATATCTACTGAGAATAAGGTCCCTGTTTTTAGGTAAATGTAAATGATTGTTTTTGAAAACTGTGGGTAAAATCTATGGGGAGGCACCCTGGTCTAGCATTTAACATTGCTTCTTTATTTGAGTCCTAACTTCACATCTACAATAACAGTTTAAAACTATATATTATTTTTATTAGAAAATATAATATAGAACGATTGCAACTTCTTTTTGCAAATGTCAGGTAAGCTGGTAGTGGAGTTCTTCTTACTACCATCTCCCCTCTCATCTCCCCTAACACCTTTTTACTTAGTTCATTTCACGTTGTGGAGTCATAAACACCTGACCTCAACTGAGATTACAGATGTTTGCAGTTCTTCAGGAGTCTGAGAATTTCTGTACCCTTCTAAATTAGTTGTTGCTGATCCTTTGAAGAAATTTTGGCCAGCCACATTTCCATTATTTCAAATAATAAAACTAATACTGCTACTACTACTAATAATAAATCATTCGTACATACCTCATACCTCATTTGTACATATCCCATTTGTTCATAATTTCCACCTATATCGTATACATCTGTCTATTATGTTCATAGCACCTTAAACTGTATCACCTTAATCTGCATAGCACCTTAATCTTAATCTGCACCTTAATCTGTATATTATGTCTATAGCACTCTTATCTATATTTCATGTTTATAGTATATTCAATAATATATTCACCTGTATATCTTGTTCATACCACTGCCCGTATTCTGTAAATAATGTATATCATAGATGCTATACATCCTGCACTAGCTGCTTATTGCACTTCTGGTTGGATGCTAAACTGCATTTTGTTGCCTTGTACTTGTACATGTGTTATGACAATAAAGTTGAATCTAATCTAATAATAATAATAATCACCATAATCATAATTGAACTTTATAGTGCCTGTTACAAATCTTGCACAGACTTCTTATTGGATAGTAAGATTTTGGCTGGAGAGTAGGGAATATTGTAGGGAGTGTAGAGTTTTAGCCGGCAGACCATAGAACAAGGAATTACAATAATCTAGCCTAGATGTAAAATGGACTTTAAGATCTTTAAAATAGAGCATAGGGCATACTATATACTGTATATTATGGTATATACCAGGACTCTCCTGCAAATGAGATTGTAAATCTCAGTGAGATTAATTTCCTGGTTAAATAAAATAAAATAAATAAATAAAATAAAATAAATATACAGTATATTGTCTAAGCAATTGAGGATTAAGGACCTTGCTCAAGGGCCCAACAGTGGCAACCTGGCAGTGGTGGGCCTTGAACCATCAACCTTTCGATTACTAGTCTAGTACCTTAACTGCTAGGCAACAACTGCCCTTAATATAAGATATTTGAGATATAAGATACAAACACAAAAGTCAAATGTACATTTGAGAACTTTTGTTTTATAAAGTGTAGTGTGGGTGCTGCAGTTCAACATGGGTCCTGCGCACCTGGGTTTGATACTTGAATGTAAATGTAGACTTATTATTATTACTATTATTATTATTATTAGTAGTAGTAGTAGTAGTGGTAGTAGATGTATTATCGGCTGTTATTTATTTTATTAATTCTATTTTATTTATTTAATTTTGTTTATATTGATTTACTCTCATCTGCAGAGATTTAGCGTACAGTTTTAGCTGGCAGACCATAGAACAAGGGATTATAATAATCTAGCCTAGATGTAAAGAAAGCATGGACCTTAGGATCTCAGCATCTTTAAAGTAGAACATAGGGCGGTCTCTAGCAATATTGAAAAGAGATTGAAAAATGAAGGTTTAATCAGAGATTTAATATGTTGGACAAAAGTGAGGAAAAGGGTCAAGTAGAATATCAAGGTTACACACACGGGAAGAAGGGTGGACTGGAATATACTGGAATATCATTGACCAGAAGGATGCAATTTAAATAGGCAGAGACGGCTGATCTGATTTAAGACAATTTCAAGATAATGCCTTTCAGTGTGAGTTTGTAACGTCTTGCTTTAAAATCTTGTTAGGACTAAACATCTGCTTTTCTATTGTAGCTCAGTGTTTCTATACATACTTTAGGGTGACTGCACGACTTAACACATTGTTCAGAATGAAAGGGATTTCTTTTCTACAGGGCTTGAAAATCAAGCCTGGCTATGGTTAATTAGCTAAATTGGCTTGCCAATTACAATTAGTGAACTGGATAATTAAGTATTTAAGTGGGCAATTATTTTTTCACGAAGGTGTTATGTGTTGAATAACTTTATTTCTCAGATTAATAAAGCAATTATGTTTTAAAATGATACAATTATATTTGTGTAATATTATGCTTTGTTTAGTGATCTGCAGTGGATTCAGAAATTGTTCAGACCCTTTGATATGATGTGGATTTGATTTTGAAAGGAAATAACTGACATATTTATCCATCTATCTATACCTAAGCACCCATTATAACAAAGTGAAACCTAGTTTTTCAGGGCTTTTTAAAAAGTCGGTGTGGCTTTCACACTACATGACTGATCGGCGATAGGGGGGTTCACACTACACCATCTATCACCAACTGGAATCGCAGGCGAGCTTCTCTGGTCTTCCAAACTACATTTTGTCACGTAAACAAACGCGAGAAGTGAAGAGGGGTTAATGACACCACGTCCAAAAATGCACGTCAAAAAGTAGCGAGCGATCAAAGTTTGTGCGCTGATGTGCAGCATAAAATCAGGGAGAAAAATTAAATGAATCTGAGTGGATTTGGCTACGCGACCAGCAGGGATTGTTCTATAGTGAGTTGGAGGTTAATAAATATTTTTTGCAATGCAACGTTGGTGTTTTGTAGAGAACGATCAGGTCAGAAATACTGTAAAACTTGTGTGTGTGCTGATGTATTCTGATAGAAACTATATTATGCCCCCTATCTCTCGCCTGCATTTGCCCTCACACCGTATCTTGCGTTCTCATTGGCTGTTCGACATAGCACTCATTGCCAGTCGGGCAACTCAGATCCAGATATTTGACAAGCTAGAAATTTCTCTTCGGTCGCCGGGCGCTCGGCGAGCTGCTCGGATGGAGTTGTTGAGTAGTTCACACATAGTGATTGAGAGCCGAGTCTCGATCGCCGAGTCTCGATCGCCGAGTGAACGCTGAGTTGCTCCAGAGTCGGCAATCTAGCGCCGACCAGTCTGCGAGCGAAAATCAGGGCAAAAATCATGTAGTGTGAACTAGGCATTAGTGGCATTTAGCCGACACTTTTTTCTAAAGCGACTTACAATTTGAACAGGGGCCCAACAGTGTTGGCTTGGCAGTAGTGGGACTTAAGCCAGCAACCTTATCATTACTAGTCCAGTACCGTACCTGCTGAGCTACCACTGCCTATTTGCTCAAGCTCTGTCAGATTGGATGGTGAATTCTGTGTATCTTTAGGGAGCTTCACAAATCTTCAACAGGGTTTAAGTCTGGGCTCGTATGCTCTTGTCAGCAAATAGGAACAAAACCCCACAGACACAGTACAAAATAAAAGATTTAGATTATGATTGCATTGCAATGCATCTTTTTGTATAACTTTATTAGACTGCTGCCTGGACCACACAGCTTGTTTGTACTGTTTTTGTAACTCTCAATCTGGCTTTATTTTCTGTGTTTGACTCTTTTTGTCCGTCCGTCCGTCCGTCCGTCCTTCCATCCATCCATCCATCCATCCATCCATCCATCCATCCATCCATCTATCATCTATCTATCTATCTATCTATCTATCTATCTATCTATCTATCTATCTATCTATCTATCTATCTATCTATCTATCTATCTATCTATCTATCTATCTATCTAAATATTTATCTCTATCTATCTATCTATCTATCTATCTATCTATCTATCTATCTATCTATCTATCTATCTATCTATCTATCTATCTATCTATCTATCTATCTATCTATCTATCTGTCTATCTATCTGTCTGTCTAAATATTTATCTCTGTCTATCTATCTATCTATCTATCTATCTATCTATCTATCTATCTATCTATCTATCTATCTATCTATCTATCTATCTATCTATCTATCTATCTATCTATCTATCTAAATATTTATCTCTATCTATCTATCTATCTATCTATCTATCTATCTATCTATCTATCTATCTATCTATCTATCTATCTATCTATCTATCTATCTATCTATCTATCTATCTGTCTATCTATCTGTCTGTCTAAATATTTATCTCTGTCTATCTATCTATCTATCTATCTATCTATCTATCTATCTATCTATCTATCTATCTATCTATCTATCTATCTATCTATCTATCTATCTATCTATCTATCTGTCTATCTATCTGTCTGTCTAAATATTTATCTCTGTCTATCTATCTATCTATCTATCTATCTATCTATCTATCTATCTATCTATCTATCTATCTATCTATCTATCTATCTATCTATCTATCTATCTGTCTGTCTATCTATCTGTCTGTCTAACATTCTATCTATCTATCTATCTGTCTGTCTGTCTGTTTGTGTTGACATACTCCCACTGAGCACTGTATTAGGAACATCTATCTGGTATGCATATTCATTGATTATTATAAAAGCTACATCTTCCATACAAATGAATTTGGTAAGTATGCAATTACTGACTGTAGCCCATCTGTTTCTCTATACACTTTGTCACCCCCCTGTGTAACATTTATCAAGTGAAAGGGACTCAAATGTATTTAAATGACTTGCCTCATTATTGGGAACACAAACCATTTCAGGAGTCGTTGTACTAAGTTTACAGTTAAAGACTGGAGATATTTTCTTTTTTATGCACATTGTGTGTAAATAGTCCACTAATCTTCCACATAATAATGAATAACATTTACCTCCTTCA